>NC_072733.1:145863741-145982547 GCF_026930045.1 Uloborus diversus
TATGTTGAAATTTAAATTTTGCGGGGGGGGGGAGAGCATCAAAGTCTATCTACGCCCCTCTCCCCATATTTTAGTCGGATCCTGCATTTGATTTTGATTTCAGCTACAGTTGAGGTAAACCTAACCTGACAGCGTCGTGATGTTATCATTAGGATCTGCTCAGCCTTCAAAATGCTACCAGGTTAGGTTTGCCCCATCTACAGTTACATTTTGTAAGCAAACTCTTCTTCAATTGTAAGTTTGTAGACGTTGGTTCCGAATGACAATATAACATATACGAAGCATTCAAGTTTATCGTTTAAAAAAAATACAATCGCTATTGAATTTTTTGCCGGCTTGAAATTATTAATATAGAACAGGATAAATTATAAATGTTTCAGTCTGAATTTCATTGCTAGAAAACATTGGTTTTAAGTTGGTTGGAACCAAGGAAACAGTAGCACACCCAAGTAAATGGGTGTGACTCAAGTCATACGTGATGAAAGTTAATGCCCCAGCTTTTGGCTACTATATTAAAATTTATGCAGCAAAACTACAAACCGTTAGTTTGTAAAAAAATAACATTGCTTATCATAGTATAATCATGTAGCAAATACTAAGCTTCGCAGTTTTAATAAGCAATCTAATTATCCATAGAATATAAAGAACTTCATGTTAAAGTTTGTGGTAAGGGAAAGTTATTTCAACTTCCATCAATTATTTTTTTTAATCTTATTTTTTCAATTTTTAAATTAAATTGATTTAATTGCGCAGTTTTAAAAGTTGAACAGCAAATTTCAATAACTAAACTAGTTTGATTAGCATTTACAAAATATATAACGTCTGTCTGAATATAAGTAAATATTTCGGAATTTCGTAGTAAAATGCTTAGAGGTCCTTTTGAAGCTAGGAGAATTTCAAAATGGTTTCCAGAACAAACCTAAGAAAAGAGAAAGCCAAAATGAATACATTCCAGCTGTCATCGTCAACCTACCCCTTGCACCTCAGGGACAACGTTCCCTCCCACTCTTTAGAAACCATCGCGCGCTGGATCCCCATAATGGCTAGATTGATCAAGCAGAAGCTCCTTTGTAAAACGAAAGGAGTAGCAACCCAGGAGGTCCCGGAACCAAATGCATTGCTGGGAAGTGAACATTTCTCTTCAAAATGTTTACGCATAAAAGGACCTTTTTTGGCGAAGAAGTTCTCACAGTAAAGAGGTTAATATCGTGTTTTAGTTTGTTTCAGTATGATAAGGAATCATGTCACACAGCAAATTCCCACTACCGTTACCTAAAAGCAAAACGCCATTTCTCATTAACACGTGACAGCAATGACTTCAAATTTTATTATCCACGATACAAGGGAGCCCCTGTGGCAACTTAAGCCACAGGAAAAGGGATAATCCCTACGCAGGGGATTTGAAGGGCATCTTCCCTATCCGAAGGGGAATTCCAATCAGATGAAACGGACACTGCGTGTAGTTAAGACGCGTATGTGTTGGCTCGGATCAAATAAGGATCCGAGTGGAATTATGGAAACGAAACCCAACATTTGTAAATAGTTGTATATATGTGTTAGTAGTATTGTTTGTTGTGGTATATAATAGTAGTGTTGTGATTGTGAATAAAATGGAAAAAATGAAATTGGTTGAAGTTATTGGACTTGTAAGAAAACACGCAACAAGTCGTAACATAAGTGTTGCGACAGAATTATGGTGACCCGGACGTGATTATATAAGTAATTTTGGACATAAAAGGACAAAACTTAGAATTGGATTCCCACAAATTCGAGTTGGATACACGAATACGCTGAGATTGAGGTAGGTCCATTTTTTCCCAATCTAAATTGCTAATATTGTTTAAATTTATCATGGATCTTGCTAGATTGAAAGAGCTCCGTAAAGGGCTAAGAATTTCCTTAACAAAACATTTGTCAAAAATAGAGACCACATTAGAATTAGAAATCACTTCGGATGATTATTCGAAGGAAGATAAGATTGATGAGCTTTTGAGCCTAAAATCTCAGCTCTTAGAAAAATTAAAAGCTGTAATTACTCGTGATGAAGAAATACAATCAAAAATTGAAATTGAGGATATGCTAGCAGATATAGAGACGAGTGAAGAATATAAAGATAAAGTAAACGAAATGAAATCTAAAATTGAAAGGCACTTGGACATTTTATGTGATAGACGACGAGCGGGAGTGGGAATTCAGATGAATAGGAGGATTGAACAGGTAATTGTTGATGCGGAGGAAAATGTTCAAACGGCGGCTGCGGCACTTAATAATGTGTCGTTCAGAAGTGAAACCAGAAACGTAGTTAAACTTCCGAAATTAAATATCCGAACATTTTATGGAGATTGTAGTTATTTCCTAGATTTTTGGAATTCTTTTGAAGTCGCGGTTCATAATAACGACGCATTGTCAAAGGTGGAAAAATTTACGTATCTTAAATCGTATTTGGGAGGTGTTGCGCGTAGTGCGGTATCAGGTTTTTCTCTGACAGATCAAAACTACGATGAATCAATAAACTTGTTAAAGGAACGGTTTGGGCGCTCAGACATAATAATGTCATCTCATATGCATAAGCTTTTGCTTGTAGATTCAGTTAAATCATGTGCTAATGTAATAGGGTTGCGAAAAATGTATGACGCAATAGAAGTGCAAATAAGATCACTAAAATCGTTAGGCGTTGCTACAGGAACGTACGGGAATTTATTATGTCCAGTAATTCTGCAGAAATTGCCAGAAGAATTAAATTTAAGTTACAATAGGAATCGCAAAACAAACGAATTATTTGACATTACGGATTTAGTGGAATTTATAAGAATGGAAGTAGAATATAGGGAAATTGCGCTAATATTAGCTAATCCAAAAAATGCCAATATGAAGGAATACTCATCACAGAACAAAATTAACGACACAGGCTCTCCGAATAAGACATTTTATTCGAATTCGAAACGAAATGAATATTCTACCCATAAATCTACTGCTGAAGTTTTAGCTACTCATGTTAATGATAATCAGCCTTGGCCTCGGAAATTTGAACATGATACCAGGGGTAGTTTCAATCAGAGACGGAACTTTAATTCATCATCGTTTAATGGGTACTTGTGTAGTCAGAAATGTATATTCTGCCTTCAAAATCATATGAATCATGATTGCGCATTGGGTGTTAGTGAGAAGAAAAAGGCATTAATGACTAAGGGTCTATGTTTTATCTGTTTTCAAAATCACTTGAGAAGATTCTGCGATCGTAAATTTCTGAAGTGTAAGCACTGTAATTCCTTTTACCATAACTCTCTCATCTGCGAGAAGCAGAATGGAATAATAGATAGATCACCCCAGTCAACGGGAGAAGTACCGCCGCATCAAGAGGGACAGGGGGAAAACCACATTGCCTCAATGGTATCATTCTCGTCTAGTAAAAACGAAATAAAAAAGACTAGCAATTCGATCTTGTTGCAGACCTTTTCGGCTATGGTTAAAACAGAACCAGGAACTAATAGTCATTTATTACGATGTATGGCGGACTCGGGTGCTAATATGTCCTTCATCTTGAGTGAAGTTACTAGGGCATTGGGTTTAAAGGCGGTAAATAAAGAATCGTTAAGCATTCACACATTTGGAAATGAAAACTCGAAAACGCGCATTTATGATATTGTGGAAGTAACTTTGAGAAACGCGAAGGATAATAATCGGAAAATAAAAATCAGAGCAGTAGTGATTGATTGCATTACATTAGCACATATTAAAATTCCTTCTCAATGGGCAAAGAACACCGCTTTGACAAAAGGCATTGAGTTAGCGGATATTAGTAGTTATCCAAATGACAAAATTCATGTTTTGATCGGTTCGGATTACATCGCTGAAATTTTGGGGGAAAGGAACATAAGAATTAGTAGGAGGTTGATTGCGGTTGATAGCATTTTTGGATTTTTACTTCAGGGAAAAGATGAGGAATCAAATCGTCAGACACCAATGGTGAATCATTTATTCGCGAAAAATGATGAGTTGGATAGTGATAGAATTGAAAAATTATGGTCAATGGAAGCAATTGGGATAAATATGGAAAAGGAGGCAAGTCTGTCGGATAAAGACGTTTTAGAATCATTTGAGCGAAACACGACTTATACAAACAAAAGATATGAAACTCGGCTGTTATGGAAAGGGAACTGTACACAATTAAGCAGTAATTTTGAAATTGCTAAACGTCGTTTCTTTAGTTTAAGAAACACATTAAGAAAAAATAAGGAACTGTGTTCCAGGTACAATGAAATTATTGAAGAACACATAAGGGACGGTATCGTTGAACGCGTAGAAAAGAACTTAGATCAAAGTACAAGCACAGGATATTTTCTTCCGCATCACGCAGTAGTACGCGAACAGAAGGATACTTCGAAGGTTAGGATAGTATTTGACGCTTCGTCTAAACGCAAGGGAGAATTATCGTTGAATGATTGTCTAGAAAGCGGGCCGGATTTAAATCCCGATTTGCTTAGTATTATATTAAGATTTAGATTACACAAGATAGCATTTTGTGCGGACATTCAGCGCGCATTTTTAGAGATAGGAATAGCTGAGGAAGATAGGGAGTTCTTAAAGTTTTTATGGGTAAAGAAAAATGGTCCTATCCTCGATCTCAGCCCTAGTAATATTGAGTTTATGAAATATGCAAGAGTAACCTTTGGCGTAAAGTGCAGTTCATTTTTGTTGGCAGGAATTTTGCGGCTGCACTTGCGTAAATATGAAGAAGAGTACCCACGCGCGTGTGAGATGCTCCGCAATCTTTACGTAGACGATCTCATCAACGGATCTTCAGACCCAGAGGATGCTTTGAAATTGAGTAAAGATATGATATTTATACTAAGCCAAGCTAGCATGAACTTACGAAGATGGGTTTCCAATTCGTCAATTCTCAATGAAGCGTGGAAAAACGACCACATAGACTTTCGAAATACTTCCGAAGAACGAGGAGTACCTCTTAAAATTCTGGGTCTAATATGGGACAACATAGAAGATAATTTGAAATTAGACATTCATCAATTTGAGAAATTTAAAGACACTAAACGGATAACAAAACGAGTCATTTTAGCAGCATGTGGTATGCTTTTTGATCCTATAGGCATGTTGAATCCGTTTACAGTACGAATAAAACTGTTATTGCAAGCGATATGGGAAAGTGGTATATCATGGGATGAAAGCGTTCCTTTTGAAATAAAGTGTACGTTTATGGAATGGATAAGTGAAATAGACGAAATAGAAAACATAAAAATTCCCAGGTT
Source organism: Uloborus diversus (assembly GCF_026930045.1). Classification (NCBI taxonomy): domain Eukaryota; kingdom Metazoa; phylum Arthropoda; class Arachnida; order Araneae; family Uloboridae; genus Uloborus; species Uloborus diversus. The sequence goes on from NC_072733.1 coordinate 145,869,009, forward strand.
ATATTTCACTGATTTTGAGTGGGGAGCATCAGAAGTTCATATATTTTCAGACGCAAGTCCAAAGTGCTATGGATGCGTGGCTTACTTTCGAATGAAACACGGGGATGGATATTTAACAAAATTTATGATAGCGAAATCTCGAGTAGCCCCATTAAAAGGGTTGACTCTCCCACGATTGGAATTAATGGGTGCATTAATTTCTTCAAGGTTGGGATCTTACTTGCAAGATACGTTCCACAAGCTAGAGAAACAGAAGATTTTCTATTGGACTGATTCGCAGATATGTCTCCATTGGATCAAGGGAAATGCTGATGAGTGGAAGCAGTTTGTTAGAAACCGTGTAAAGGAGATTCAAACGAAAACAAATCCATCGAATTGGCTTTTTTGCAACGGAAAAGATAATCCATCTGACAAACTTACGAGAGGAATCAGAGTTCAAGCCTTAGTCAATGATAAAGTGTGGTTCTATGGACCGGCTTGGCTCAGTGAGCTAGACCTGTCATGTAACATGGAAAGTGCTAATGTTGACATTGATGTTCATTGTGCTGAAGAGAGAAAGCGAAGCGTTGTAACCTTACAAACGAACATTGAATCCTCTCAACCTTTGCTGAATCTGGAAAATTACAGTGACTTAAATAAAGTATTAAGAATAACAAGTTACGTCATGAGATTCATCAAAAACTGTAGAGCTACTAACGAAATGAAAACGGGAAGTATTACGGTCAACGAAATGACGGACGCAGAAAGGTATTGGATTCGAACTGTTCAGCAAAGTGAATTTGAGAAAGAATATGCTCAGCTAAAGAATAAAGAACCGATTAGTCCTAGTTCCAAGCTATATAGTTTTAATCCGATTTTGACGTCAGATGATTTAATCGCTGTCAGAGGTAGGCTTCAGACCTCGGACATTGATTTTCAGTCAAGACATCCCATAATTATTCCCAACAAAACCAAATTTACGGAACTTTTGATATTTAATGAGCACAAAAACTTGTTTCACTCTGGTGTTTCAGATACGCTCACACAGATAAGAGAGCGATTCTGGATTTTACGTGGAAGGCAAGCTGTGAAATCGACCTTGAATAAATGCATGAAGTGTAAACGGTTTAAAGTCAAACCAGGTAACCAGATAACAGCTCCATTGCCACTTAATCGAACAATTGCCTCAAATGCCTTTGAAATCGTGGGAATAGATTTCGCGGGACCACTGTATACAAAGGACCATGATAAAAATTACATTGCCTTATTCACGTGCGCTGTTACGCGAGCAATACACCTAGAAGTAGTGTCTAGCTTAAGCACGGAACATTTTCTACTCGCATTCAGACGGTTCATATCCCGAAGAGATGTATGTAGAATTGTGAACTCGGACAATGCACTAACTTTCAAGAGTGCAGAAATAGAACTGAAAAAACTGTATTCGAACATTACTGATCCTATGGTGCAAAATTATTTTGGAAAAAAGGGAATCGCATGGCAATATATAGTTGAACGGGCTGCATGGTGGGGAGGATACTGGGAGAGAATGGTTCGTATCACTAAGATCACGTTGAGAAAAATTTTGGGAAGAGCGTTGGTTTCATTCGAGGAATTGCAAACTATTTTAGCAGAAATCGAATCTATAATTAATTCGAGACCATTAACATATGTTTATAACGAACCTCATGAACCATTCCCTCTCACTCCTGCTAACTTCTTAACTGGAAGAAGATTGACTGCATTGCCAGATTGGTCCGGCAATGCAAAATTTGAATTAGTTAAAGGTAAAAAAGAGCTAATCAAAAGATTTCTATATAGAGAAAAAATACTAAACAACTTTTGGAAAAGATTTCAAAGGGAATATCTTCTTCAGTTAAGGGGTGCAAATGTTTGTAAACCAATAAATGTTAAAACTGAATTTAATATTGATGATGTAGTGTTAATAGGGGAAGAGAAAACACCCAGGCAGTTATGGAAGCTTGGAAGAGTCATTGAAGTTCACAAGGGGCGTGACAAGAAGGTAAGATCAGTGACTTTAAAAACATCTTCTGGGATAATCAGACGCCCAATTCAATTGTTGTATAATTTGGAAATCGAAGCCAATGAATGAATACATTGTGAGTAAATGGTTGTGTGGTTGTGTTAAATTTAATATTGTTGTTGTTTAGTAAATAATAGTTTAATGTTAAATAGTTAGTGTTGTATTTTCAAAATGGTAATATGTATTAAGTGATTTAATTTGTGAAATTTATGTTCAAGGTTTTGAAATTTTAAATACGTCATGTATTGGTTAATGGCTGGATTCCTCATTTCGGGGCGGGAGGATGTGGCAACTTAAGCCACAGGAAAAGGGATAATCCCTACGCAGGGGATTTGAAGGGCATCTTCCCTATCCGAAGGGGAATTCCAATCAGATGAAACGGACACTGCGTGTAGTTAAGACGCGTATGTGTTGGCTCGGATCAAATAAGGATCCGAGTGGAATTATGGAAACGAAACCCAACATTTGTAAATAGTTGTATATATGTGTTAGTAGTATTGTTTGTTGTGGTATATAATAGTAGTGTTGTGATTGTGAATAAAATGGAAAAAATGAAATTGGTTGAAGTTATTGGACTTGTAAGAAAACACGCAACAAGTCGTAACATAAGTGTTGCGACAGCCCCCTTGTTTATTTTCAGCCATAAGGAAGTTGTGAGATTTTTGTCGAAAAACAAGAAGATGGATTTCGTCTGAAAAACTAAGTGTGGTTATTATGAACTTACACCTCCGTGAACTTGAATTTCAGGGATGTAAATTAATGTAAAAAAAGAAGTGAATATGTTTTCACATCTTTAACATGTACAGATTGTAGCAACGAAGGAAAAAAATATTTCCCTGAAAAATGTATCCACTAGGCCTGTATTAATGGAAAATTCCTCACCTCTGTGACAGAGCTTATCAATGTCATTATTTCTGAAGTGAAAATAAATGATGGAGGGGAAATACATCAATATTATGCCTTCTACTAAAATTATAAATTGCCAGTTTATCTCAAATTTACTAAATACTATTTTTTAAAACACATTTGAACTAAAAGGATAACCAAAAAATTAGCCATACTTTAATTAAGAGAGCTTAACTTTAGATTCCCACTAATCATTAAAATAGCTCATTGTTTACACAATCAACAAAATTATTACTTTGATATTAAACTAGCCTCGATTTTCAAACAATAAAGTTTTTTTTTCTTTTTTTTAAAATTTCCATGAACAAGGCATTTTTAAATTTTTTAAAAATTTATTAGTAACTTATTTATTAGTAGAGAATGTAAGGGGGCTCTTTCTGTTTAAATTGTTTGACATTGAAAACCAAAAACGCAATTGTAGGTTATCTTTGCCTATCAAACGTGACATAGAATTTCAATTTTGTGTTTTCTTAGCAACGGTGTAGAACTAGGAGCAGCTATCATTAGCTGCTTTTAAATTGAATGCGTTAGCTGTTTAAAATTATTTATTCATAATATATACTTTAAGAGCAATGAAAATAGCAGCACAGCAACTCAAATTAGCGTTTTTAAAATTTTTGATTTTGACAAGAAACTTGAAAGATCGGAAACGGAGGTGTGGGACTGGATTTGGTAATTAAGATTGTTGGGCTTGTTAGTAAGACTACGCAACTTATAGAACAGGACCCCCTATTCCAGATACTCATTCAAATATTTTTTTTACAGTTTTATAGCAAAAAAGAGAGGGATCTTAAGCAGCCCGAGTACCCCTGGGCAAAGTTCCAATTTGTCTATGCAATAATAATGCTATGAAAAGATCTTAACAATGGTATCACGAAGTTTTAATATTTTTTCTCTTACCATTGAATTACCTTTTTTTTTTTCAAACTCAGAAAAGGTATCGTTCATCCCCTCTGAGTCCCATGCAATCATGAAACCAAGCAGTATCCTAAATTTAAAATAATATTTTCCCACCTTAGAAGCTTCGTACTCTTCGTACTGAGAAAATCAAAACTAAAACGGAAATTTTCTTCTTTGTAAATTTCTATTGGCCGTCTGTCTCAGGGATGCAGAGTCGGAGTCGGGCTGATTTTGGGTTAAAGGAGTCGGAGTTGCAGTTGATGGTTCTAAAATTCCCGAGTCCGAGTCGGTCACTTTCCTTCCGACTCCGCAGTTCTGTCTGTCTGTGTTATGATGAGTTTCATATAAGTCCCAGTCAATTATTTTCTTTACCTCATTGATTAATATTACGTTAGAATCTTAAAGAAAGGTTTGCGTGTTAAAATACTGCCTACCTTGTCTAGTGGTCAGAGAAGTCTGACTGCGACAGGAAGGTCCAGGTTCGAATCCCGGCTCGGGCATGGTCCTTTCTCTCTCCTGCCCTTGTCCTTTCTTTGTGTGAATGCGTTGTTATGCTGTGAATGGCTGCTTACCCCATAAACGGGTCCTTGGGCTAGTGTGTACTGCAGAAGTCGGAATTCACATCAAATTACGGTACAGTTGGAAAAGTGAAGCAGCGCATCCCAAATTGCCAGCCTAGCACGGGGGCCGTGCAAGGCTGGCTGGAGAAGGGACGGAGCCCGTCCCTTCTCCTTCCTCTGTGCGCAATCTGGACACCATCTCATCATATTCCCCCCCCCCCCCCTTGCCATTTATTACTGCATACTAGTTATTTTAAAAAATATCTTCCTCATTTGTGCAAACTAATATGCAAATTTTTAATTAGGTCATAATAGCCAGATTTTACTGAAATATCTTTTACATAGAGGAAATACAGTTACTGCTAAAAAGTATGTTTCATACCTTAAGACCAAAAATGGAGCTGTAATAATTTATGTTTTATAGCAAGTTACTTGCAGATTTAACCACAGAAGCGTAACTCTTAGGCCATTTTCGGCTCAAATGCGTTCGATAAAATGGTAGATTTGTAAGGCGTTGCGTCGTAACCATCCAATGCATTTGAATTATGGCTGTCTGGACGCATATTAAAATTCTCTATATAGCTTCAGCTAAAGATAGTACTCCGTGGAGCAGTATAATGTATGGAAATTTAGCGACCCGTTGCTAACGAACTGTGATTCTTCAGTATTCTAAAAACGTCGGATTAAAAGGGGCCTTGAAAACGCGACAAAACCGGATGTCACGAGTGTTGTAAACTTTTCATAATGGAGGGAAGAATAACATCACTTTTACTGGTGAAGTGCTTATAAAATGTTGGGGGTGGTATAATAAAAACCAATTTGAATTCAGTTCAAAATATCAAAAAAGTTTTTCCTCATAGTCAGCTCTAGGTTTTCGTTACAAAGAGTCATAAAACTATATTTAAATAGTTATATTTATTGCAATAATGTTTTATTGCAGTAACAGGGAAAGTTCAGATGTAAGTTTCTTTTATAATAAAAAAGTGCATTAATATTCAAAAGAAAGCTTGTGAGCAGTTGCGAATCTCGCCCTCGTCCCAATACTGAGGGAGCCCAAAGAGTTTTTGGGGATTTACACGAGTGCGTCAGATAAACATAAATATCAGGGAGATACCTTACATCCTGTGGAGTATTATATCAAATGTTAACCCTTTTTGTTGGTGGATGCGTCTAGGATAGTCCGTCAGATTAGTAAAAAAAATGGATCATCATATTTATCGAAGCGCGTCAGATTAAGATAGGTGGTTAATTAGTAGCTAAAAAGTGTATATTTAGAAAATCTGACGATTTAAAATCTACGGTCCTGTTAATGCTTGACAACGGAGAGGTGGCGGGTGAATAGACAGCTGAAACGAAATACAGTAGATCCACGTTTTACGCGGGCTTATTTTACGCGGTTTCGATTATACGCGGTTTAAGATTTGACACATTTATTTTATTGCAAACGAATAAAATTTTCTCCTCTTTCAAAATCCCGAGATTGCAGATAACAAGTAATAAACTGCATTTTTACGTACTAAAAGGAAACTGTGGCAACTGGAGACATTTTTGCGATTGATTCCAGAGCTCTTTCCAGAAATAAAGTTATTAAACTCACACAATTCAGAGTTTACACGAAGAACTTTGAGATGTGACAAAGGGTGAACAAAACCAATGTGGATATCGACATCTAAGACACAACCAAAAGCTTTCATACTGAAAATTTTGAGACTGTCCTAGACAATGGCAAATGATACTTTTGATTTATTAAGTGAAGGAAAATTAAGCGAGTGGTCATGGAAGTGGTAATGCCCCACAAAGAACTACAGAGAAAAATTGTTTTATTGCATGGGCGAAAAGAATAACGTAAACAGCTCTTTCTTATAAGCACTAAGTTAATTCATGTTTTCTTTATACACGTTGTGCGTATGTATTGGAATAAGTACACATTAAACTCGTTTTATATATAAAAATCTATCACTAGAATGGATTTTTTTTTTCATCTGCGGAGCCAAACCCCTACGTTAACACTGTTATTAAGTCTCAATTTCCGCGGCTTTGATTTACGCGGTATTTTCGTGGTATGTAACCCCCGCGTAAAACGAGGGTCTACTGTACTTTATTGGTTTGTAGGTACGACGAGCGATATTTTCTTTCTAGCGGTTAGATTAATAATATCTCTCTAAATAATCGTCAGATTTTAGGCTACCATGACTGGAACATCAAGCTGAACCTTCAGTATAACGAGCTAATGTGTGCATCACATGACTTCCTTTTGCTCCAATTTAATGTCATTTCCCCATTCTTGGCAATTTTAATGTGATTCAATTGTTTACTCTTTAAATATCACCTACAGTGGTCAAATTGAAACCAAATTTAAAGAAAAAAATCGCCAAATTTGTCGCCAAGCTGGCGACAAAACTTGGCGACCAAAAGACTGGCGATATGTCGGCAAGTTTCGGACAAATTATAACACCACTTGAGTTTGCATCGAAATTACTGATGATTTCCCCCAAAAATGGGCAAAAGATCCTTTTAGGAACACCCGAATGCAACCAAAAGAGAAAGTGCACAACTAGACCCCATTAGGAGTTTACGTACCAAATTTCAACTTTCTAGGACCGTTTTTGAGTTATGCGAGATACATACGCACATACGCACGTACATACGATACATACGGACGTCACGAGAAAATTCGTGGTAATTAACTCAGGGGTCGTCAAAATGGATAGTTCGGATGTCTGTAGGTTCCTAGGCATACATCCACGTGTGGTCGGGTTGAAAAAAAAACTCAACATTCATTCGGGGGTGAGAAAAATGAAAATTAAGGCTGATTTTTGTGTGAAAATTTCAACTTTCTAGGACCGTTTTTGAGTTATGCGAGATACATACGCACATACGCACATACATACGATACATACGGACGTCACGAGAAAATTCGTGGTAATTAACTCAGGGGTCGTCAAAATGGATATTTCGGATGTCTGTAGGTTCCTAGGCATACATCCACGTGTGGTCGGGTTGAAAAAAAAAAAAAACTCAACATTCATTCGGGGGTGAGAAAAATGAAAATTAAGGCTGATTTTTGTGTGAAAATTTTTTCGCGAATACAATACTTCCTTTTTTGTGAAAGGAATTTTTTTTTTTTTTTTTTTTTTTTTTTGCATTTTTAAAATTTGCTACGAGGTTGTGCAACTTCCAAAACGTGAGTCTTTTGAATGGTTCATTTTCAAGGTTCACTTGACTCTATATCTGACGCGCACGAAAAAAAAAAAAAGGTTTTTTTTTCTATTTTCTACTCCTTCAGATACCCACCACCCGCCACGCAAATCGGCAGATTAACATACCTTCGGTTCACAGACAAGTTGGAGCATCAAAATTATTAATATCTGACACGCTCACGTCCATAAAACTGCTTTCTTTTACATTTATGAATATCAGTTGACACTTTTCCTAACACTGGAGGGAAACATAATGTAGTAGAACCTAGCAATAAGGGGCACTAAGGAGACCCAGGGCCGCGCCGTAAAATATTTTCTTTAAAATATTTTCTTTTTCAAAAAATGAATTAGCACATCAAAGGCAGGGTTCGACAAACCAGGCCCAGCCCGAAAAAACCCGTCCGGTTTTTTTCGGGCGGGAAAACATGAAAAACCCACTTATCTCGGTTAAGTGGATTTTTCACAATTTTCTACATCTTGAAACATTTTCTTCAGAAAGAAACTAAATATTGATCAATACGAAGTCCAGAAATGGACATATTGCTTTCTGGTCAGTATATGAAATGTAAGAAATTTAAATTGCACAAAAGCCGATACCCGTATTTTTTTTTTAAGTACTTATTAGACTAAAATAGCAATAAATATTTCAGTAAATTTACAAGATTTTTTTTTATTTTTAAATGCTTTGATTTAACTGAAACTGGCGAACTCTATTTTTGTAACAGCAGCTCAATGCAATGTTTCCAAGAGAAAAGGTCAGATTTCAAAAGTCAATTTCGATCGCCTCTCCTTTACATCCGTCCCTACTCGAAATAACTTCGAGATATGAAGAAAAAACATACGCTGCGTTCCAAACTTAACGAGCTGATGTGTGCATCACATGACTACCTTTTACTCCAATTAATGTCATTTTCTCATTATTGGCAGTTTTAATATGATTCAATATTTTACTCTTTAATTATCACCAACAATGGCCAAATTGAAACCAGATTAAAAAAAAAATTAAAAAAAAAATCGCCAAAATTGTCACCAAGTTGTCGAAAAAACTTGGCGACCAAAATACTGGCGATATATCGCAAAGTGTCCGCCAAATTATAACACCACTTGAGTTTACATCGAAATTAACAATGAATTCCCCCGAAAAAGGGGCAAAAGACCCCCTTTGGAGCATACGAATGCAACCAAAAAGGAAGGTGCACAACTAGACCCCACTAGTAGTCTACGTACCAAATTTCAACTTTCTAGGACATTCCGTTCTTGAGTTATGCGACATACATACATACGCACATACATACGTACATACAGACGTCACGAGAAAACTCGTTGTAAATAACTCTGGGATCGTCAAAATTGATATTTCGGGTGTCTGTACGTTCCTAGGCACACATCCAAGTGTGGTCGGGTTGAAAATAAAACTCAACATTCATTTGGGGCTGAGCAAAATGGAAATTAAGGCCGATTTTTGGGTGAAAATCTTTTCGCGAATAGAATACTTCCTTTTTTGTAAAAGGAAGTAAAAATGTACAGATTGTTTTTCTTTTGATAAAATAAATGCAACCTTTTTATTTCATATTTAAATATTCTACAAAACCGCACCCTAGGTATTAACGATATTTTTCTCGAACGTAAGTACATAAAGGCGCTCAAAAGACATTTGCACGACGGCGCCGATCAGGCTTGGCGCGGACCTGATAAGATATTGAAGAGAAGTGTTTTTATTTTTGAAATTTATACAATTTGTTATCGCAGGCTGCTTGAACCGTTATAGCTTGAATGGCAGCACGTGTTCATCATTTAAATAAACGATTAAAATACAAAATCAGTTGAACTAAATTCGTTTTATAATCACAGCTTTCTGAATGTAGTAAAAATGTGTCTGACTGGTTTTTTTTTTAAAGATGGGGGGGGGGAGGAAATATTTTACTTATCACAAGTTGTTAGTAATGCTAATGTTTTACTTAGTATTCTAATAAATATTCATAGTTAAACTAAATGAAAAGCGTAATTTCAATTTGGGGTAGTAATTTATTGTATTGTTGTATTATTTGGGGTAGGAGGATCAGGAAGAGCTGATTGCCCCCTGACTTTGAAAAATTAATGCTTTTACATATAGGTGAGTTTACTTTTTGCTGTTTTCCGATTTTGCATTGCATTGGCTCCAGAGACACCTTCATGCTTCTAAGTTGAAAATTCTGGTTTCCAAATGCAAAAGCATTATTTAAAAATCATTTAACGTGTTTCAGACTTTTTCCTTCGAAGTTTGCCGCGGACTCCTTACTAAGGGGATTCTTGAAGGACCCCCAAGGGGTCCGCATTTTCGGAAGCCCTGTTTTAAACGAGCTTGGTATTGTGGACGGAGGTAAAGGAGGGATAGCTTAGGGAATTTTTTAACATATTGTTCAGAGGAAAATTCTGGGGTTTCATGGGGTTCCATTCGTATGCATTCTTGCGGCAGGGTTATGATAAAATATTTCCGCTGTTTATGATTTTAAAATATAATATAAAAAATATGAAAGGGTGCAAAGTTATCCTGCCTGACTCACTTGTAAAAATGAGCACAACTAAAGCATTAAGATTTTTTCCCCCTTTAAATCGAGCATTAAGATTTCCAGGCATCTTTGAAACACTGTTTAACTGAATTTTCTGTTAAGTTTAGCTGAATCTCGTAAAAATGTTAAATTGAAACTCTAAGCTGTTTTTAAAGATGAATACCTCTTAACAATTTTCAGTGAAAACTATTTGAAAATTTGTTTTAATTATGCATGACAATGACAAAATGATCTTTCTGAATTATGTAACTATTCAAAAACAACAAACATCTACAATTTTTACCCAGTAATCTTGCAAACTATAAACCTGTCTCGGATTTAAATATTTAGAAATGTCATCCCTTAATATTGAACAAACATGTAATTGTAGAGTACCCGTGCAACTGGAAAGTCAGTGAAAATCATCATGGATTTCAGCAATTATAAAAAATGGACATGGAAACTGACTATTTGGATTTGTGGATTTTATGTTCTAGAACAAATATATGTACCGAATTTCACAGATTGTGTCCAAGTTGAATGACTAACCAAGTTTAATTTACAGTTTGATTTGCACATCGTTTTATTTTGAGTTAGTCCTACCAACACCGCGAACTTAAAATAAAACAATGCGCTCATCAAACAGTACATCAAGCAGTTATGGCAAAAAAAAAGTGTCATGTTGAAGCCTTACATTCGGAAAAAATACTATGAAATGGCCCTTTTATTAATTAAAAATATATATATATATTTATTGAAAAAATAAAATCAGCTTAACCATTCGCTATTCACCAGTACTTTTACTTCATTATTACTAAAAGTTTTGAGGATTCTTTTATTTTGGAAAACCAATTTAAAATTAAAAGACAGAAAATTTTCACGACAATTTTATGTCAATTTTCTAATGCGGGACCAGTACGTCTTGTTTACTCTTTTGGAACGAAAATATGCAGCACAAATAATCGTTATATGTCGCCGAGCTTTTCTTTTTCTAGTAGATTGAATAAATGTTACTGCAGGAGGTATGGTTGGAGTGCATCGGCTAACCATAAGCGCTTTGTTAGCTCCCCCTATTCCCCCGGGTCTGAGGAAGAAATTGGGGTTCTCAAGGTGGGGGGAAAAAAAAAGAAGATACTCTCCACTGAGGAGAAGTTAAGCAATATTTTGTGTTGACATAAAGTGATAGAATGGAGAAGGGTCTTCAAATTATTGTGGGCCTTGGGCCTCACTTTCACTTAGTCGGCTCATTTAATATAAAAAAATATGTTTTCCTTCATCGGCAAAAACACACACGAAGGAAAAAAAAAATTAAAACCAACATTTTGGATGCCTGGAAAACAATTAAATTAGTTTTTGTTGAAAGAGCGTAAGTCAACGAACAAACTTACGTCTTTTTTCCAAAAGTAATTCAATTTTGGGCACTAAACTCCCTCCCCTCCCCCCCCAAAAAAATCGTTAGGCATAATAAAAACTCTGAACGGGTTATGACTTCCAATTATACTTTCAAATTGTCCTTTACTTAAAACCACCCTCACTCTGCAGTTTATAATGCTAGTGCATTTTCAGTACCTTCTATTCCTGGATTTATTGTGAATCCTGTATAAATATTCGTTGTGTAATATTAGTTTCCCTCCGATTAAATGGATGAATCTAATGCTGTTCATTTTCGGACTGAACAACGATTTAAAAAAAAAAAGGAAAATGTCCGAGTAAAAATACGCACGTGCTCGGAACAGGGAAAAATAATCCGCATAGAATTTCCTTCCACCGATTGTCCCCTAAACCAAAATCCCTACAACTAGTTTGAATTCACATACCCCACACCCCCCACTGAGAGATTCCCATCCATCATACTCTCAAGCAGAAATCCCCATGGGGATTGGGGCGAAAGATGGTAGACACGGATATGGTTATAAAAGCAGGCTCATTTTAGCTGATGCTATGTATCTCGTTGAGTTGGATGTTACGTTTGTTTGGTGCTCATTTCTTTATCTATTTGCTCTATTTTTTGAAAAAAGGAGTCTGCAACTCCAGTAGAGGAGTTCACACACCTTAGGACAAATATTAGCACTTATACATCTTTAACACGAGTTATTATTAGGCATTATTGGTTATACTTCTTATTTGAAAAGTAATTGCTATTTTCGTCCGTTATTTTGTACGGCATCGCCTCTACTTCTGTTCAAAAGGGTGAAAGTTTCATTGCATTTAAATAATTGTACGTTATTACAATCTTTCTATTTGCTGTTTAATTTGTGAGAGAGTGTACGTGACTTTTTTAAGTCGTGTTCAAGTTTAACGTTTCACTAAACTAAATAAATCAAATAAGTACATATAGATATTTATATATTTCCTATTATATCTTTCCCTGGAATAGCAAATCATATTACGAAAAACCTTATCACAGCGTAAAATCCGTGTACCATCAAATGAGTAAACTGAGAAAAACCATCCAGTTTTTCAAAACTTATAAATCTTCGCTTTTAGCCAAAATCTGTAAGAAGAAAGTAACGCTTGACCGGTATAGAAAATGGTATTAACGGAGAATATTTTTCTTCTTGTCACTTTTCTTCTCTGTTCGCCGTTTCAGTAATCGATTTGCAGGAAAAAAAAAATCTCGCCGGTGGTCTTTTTTTCGAATGATTTTCTTTCAAAAAGAAACTTTTCTTCAAAAGGGTTTCCAAGAAACGATTACATTTTGCGCACGTGTTTGATACATTGGATTACTTTTTATTTTTCATTTTTTTTGCGAATTGAAGTGAAGAGAAGATCACAATACAGAAGAAGCAGGTTTTATACGGAGAAAAAAGGAATTTTAGGCACGTAACTGTACAAAAACTTACTCCATTAATAGTTGACTCTTGAGTCTTGAATAATGTAATTGCTGGTAGTAATGACGAAAAGCTGCTGCCAAATTGTAGTTTCACCAAATCTCCGCTGTCAGCGTTGTTGAAATGGCGGAATATTTTGATGTTTATTATACAGTAGTACCAACGATATATTTTTCTTGGTAGTACCTCCTTTAAGGAACTCCTCCTAAAAAGGAACACCTCTATTTAAGGGACTATTTTTCAGGATCCAGTACCTTTGAATAGGAACCTCCTTGTCACCTTGTTTTTAACTCTGATTAAGGGACATTCGGTTTAAGGAAAAGGCGTAGAGAAAAAGTATGAAAATATGAGTTAGTTAAAAACTTTTGCCATACCAAATATTCAAGCATAAAGCATTTAGGAAAAATTCAAACTGTTTATGGGTGGGGCTCTAAAGCTTGAAAGTCTTCATTGGCAAGTGCTTAACAGAAAACCAAAGTATCTTAATTAGTGAACAATGTAAGAAAACACTGGTGAGATGTCTTCGCAACTATTCCATTCGTGAATTTGCCCCCCCCCCCTTTTTTTTCTTGTTTTATTTTGTTTCATCAAGTATTTCATTTGTTCATTCAGCAAGTATTATTATTTTTTAAAACATGTGCTGCTTAGAATAGATAGTAAATGAAATATTTTCAGCTAAAATACATTTTAACACTTTTTAAGAGAAATAGGCGGTGTGAGAAAAAATCTCACACGGCGATTCATACCGTATGTATGTTTTTTTTTTTTTTTTTTTTTGTCCACTCACAGCGTCTCACCTAGTGGACCGATTTTGATGATTCTTTTTTTAATGGATAGGGGATGGCTCAACTTAGGTCCCATTATTTTGTTTGGCCATATTTGTTCTTTAGAAAAAAAGTTATGGTCAAAAAACAGTAAATTTCATGCAATTTCCCTATTAAATGATTAATTATAAAACCCATTGTTAGAAAAGTTTGGTGCCATACAACAGTAACATTAATAGTAATTGTAGAGAGAATTTTGAATGAAGGCTTCTCAGAAGCAAGCATTAAGTATTTTCAGTGTCATTGCTCTATCGTGGGGGTAAACCTAACCTGGAAGCGAGGTAACGCAGTGATTAGGATCTACTTAGCCTTCACAATGCTACTAAGTTAGTTTTGCCTCAACTATATAGTAGTATTTTTATCGTTATAATCTATGCCAATAACAGATGATCTGAGCTAAGTAAGGAGATACAGGTTTGCATAAAAAGCAATTTGTATGCTGTGAAATTTAAATTAGTTAGGGAAAACGTAATATTAAAAGGGTTATAATTAAATTAACACACAAATGAATTCCAGGGACAAAGATAAATTTTTAGTGTCAATCGCTTAAAATTTTAGGCGTGTTTTTAGTTTTTTTTTTTTTTTTTTTTTTAGTATGGAGCATTTTTATATGAAAAAAAAGGTGAAGTTTCGATATGGATAGTAACTTCTTAATATTTCTAAAATACATTTACACTAAAAATAATGAAATAAAAAATTTTTGAAAAAAAAAAAAAAAATAGAACCGACTTCAAAATTGCTCTAAAAAGTGAAAAATAATTTCATCCTTTAAACACCAACGATAATACTTTTAAACGTAATTTTTGAAGTTGGCGCAAAAACGATAGATAAAATCATTCACAGCCATAACTTAACTACAATTATAAATTTAACTAGGCCCAGTCTCTTCACTACCACATACATTATGCATTGATAACAGCATATATGAGTAACGATATAAATGTTTCATTCCTAACTTTGGATGATTTTCTGAAGAAAATATAAACGAAGCATGGTTACACTGGATTTTTTTCTTTGTTTTTGCGCCAACTTCAAAAATTACGTTTAAAAGTATTATCGTTGGTGTTTAAAGTATAAAATTATTTTTCACTTTTTCGAGCAATTTTGAAGTCGGTTCTATTTTTTTTTTCAAATTTTTTTTAAGTAAGAAAACATTGAGACACTTTGCAATTAATTCTTTGCTGTCTAAAAGGTCTCGAAACAAGATAGTTTTCATTCTTTAAAGAAAAATGAAGAAAAGAGCTCTTCTCTCTCAGTTGTTGCTCATTAATTTCAAAAAAAAAAAAAAAAAAACAAAAAAGAAAAATTCAAATCAGAACGTCATTTGCAAAAAAAATGAAACACACCAAGATCAAGGTGAAATTAATTTATGCGATGAAGTAAAAATACTATCACTTACGTTGGATGTTTTGTCTTCGAGAATATCAACCTTTATAATTTATTTCCTTGCGTCGCTCTACCTGTTTAGTGTTTTCATAAATGATTGAAATATACTAACTACAGCCATACTCGCTTTTTCTTGTAGCAAATGCAAAAATTACGCACTATCTTTTCATCAATTACTTTATTAATGTCATATAAGTGTCAATGTATGCAGCTGAGGACTAAAATGAATGAATATAAGGGAAACTAGGGAGACACACTTGACACAATTTTGGTTTTTCATTTTCCGTTTTTTTTTTTTGCAGAATAGTTAAAACGAAATAAAAAATAGACTTAAATAGTTTGCCATTTCTCACATTATTATAGCGAAAAATAATAGCATGATTCAAAGTAGAAATTAGGACTCGACCGATGCATCGGCGCCGATGGTTCAACAATTTAGCCATCGGCATCGGCATCGGCGGCCGATGCTAACTTGCAGGAAACATCGGCCCATCGGCCTTAAAAAACATCGAAAAGCCGATGGAATTGGCCGATGTTTTCGGAAAAAAAGGACCTTTGATGTTTTACTTTTTATTACGAAGTAAAGGGAGTTATTTTTTTTCATATAAAATTGGTTACTTAAATTTCAGTATGAATTTCTATTTTAGTCCCGTTTGAAAGAGTTTTTAATACCGCATTCAGGTACCAAACAAGTTAATTATTGCTTTGTTTCTTGCAGCTGGATGTACGTATGCATCTCTCATAAGTCATAACTCACAAATGCTAAGCTGTAGAAGGATAAATTCCCGCATGTGGGTTGTGCGTACGTTCCCAGTTGTGCACTTTCCTTTTTGTTTTCGATCGGGTATTCTGAAAAGCCTCTTTACTCATTTTTTGTGGCTAAACTAATATAGCGTCTCAGACTGACGATCATTTGGTGGTATATTGCCGAATTGGAGACTATGGAAACAAATATGAGATGGCGAAACCGGTTTTTGTGTCATTTTTTTAGATTCCCGTTGAGCCGACGGTAATTTTTAATTTTTCGATATTTGTAATATAAATCACAGTAATGCAGTCTTTTCTGTATCGCTTCGGCGGAGTTATAAGTTTGAGGCCCGTCGAAATACATTATGGGGCCCTATTTCTCTATCACACAAGTTGTAAAACATTTATCATAAGCAGTTTTGTAACTCCTACGGTGCCCCTATGGTTATGGGTCCTCTCGCGCAATAGCAACATTTGCTATATTTTAAATCCGCCACTGCACGTCAAAACAAACTCGGGTGCAAGTTTTGAAAGGGTTTTTCCGCTCAATGTTTATCATTATTTTGAACTCTATTTTTTACGACAATTTTTTTGAATTTCCGAGAACACTTGCGTGCTCCTCCTCCTACTCCCTCAATATCTGAAATTAAACTCTAGTTGTACTTCTGAGTCGTTTAAAAGTAACACCATTCATAAAATTAGAGATTTTTCTTTCAAACTTTATCTATTGTTTAGAAAGAATTTAGAGCATTAATGTAAGAAATTGATTAAAGACGTTTTGAATGGTGACATAATTCGGAAATCGAAGGGACTTTTGAATTTTTTCTTCGGAAGTGCTGAAATAGATTCAGAAACTCTTCCGAGGCGTTGGTTTTAGCGGTTCTTTACTAAAAAATTTAAGTCGAGGTTGGCTCCAAAATCAGAGAGTGACCCCTCCCCCCTCGAGGTTTCAAGCATTTCTTAAATATTTAGCAATTATTTATTTTGGTCAAGAAATGTCATTTTGCATATTTCTCATACTTGTTTCACCTATATTTCGTAATGCGCCATCTTTTCATCATTAATAGCGATCGATTTTTTTTTTGTTGTCAGTAACTATTTTTCTGTATTTATATAAAATCAATGAATAAGTTATTTTCGTTTTTAATAGAAAAGTTTCAAGGATTTTCTATTATGCAATTTTTTAAATTTCAGAAAATTATTGTTAAATTGAAAAGTTTAATTTGAACTTATTTGTAAAGCTTCATAAAAGTTTAAACAATCAAATTTTTCAATATTATGTGTGCAAACATGAGATTAAGTAGTATATGTATTCAGTTATTAACTTGGTGTAAATATTGAGTTTGTTTATTGTAGCTGCGTTTTAAAAACATCGCTCTCTTCATGGCTATTTTTTTCAGCAGAATTTATGTCACTGTTATAGCTTTTATGAAAAATGCAAACTTTTCTATTCATAAATTTTAAATAAGTATAAAAACATTCCCATTATGATTTAATATTGTAATTTATCTCTTACATTTTTTGTTTAATTTGATGAGTAAAAAATGTCTACGTGCAATCTTTCCACTTTAATTGCGTAATTTGTTGACGGTTTCATAGTTTTATTCTTGTTTTTTTTTAATGATTAATCAACATAATTTAATGTTTTTTAACTATGTTTAATGTACCTGAATCCATACATTAGTACGATATTACTGAAATCTTAGTAAATATTCAATTAAAAAACAAACAAACAAATCAATTGGTTATTAAACAACCTCTTTGTTTTTCTTCCTTCCTTTCTTTTCTTTTTTTTTTTTTTGGCTGTTGTTCTTTCTCTTTCATCATACAGCAGTCAAAAAAAGGAGAAGCATAGCTAAACCCTATAAAGATTGTACGTAGTACGATCCAAAAGCTCGGGGAGAAGCTGCATAAAACCTTACCCAGAATAGTTCACATTACCGAAGCACATCCACCTTCAAAGGGTTACCTTGAGGGACTATGTACTTCTTCCAGTGTTCATATAACTTTTGGAAACACTCCTGGAAGCTATTTTTCGATGAGCCTTCTATAATGCAGATTTATCTTCTTCTGACGGAAGAAAACGGCGTCCATGCAAATGTTTTTTTTGCTGGGAACAGGTAAAAGTCACACGGAGCTAAGTTCGACGAAACGTTATGTTATTTGTTTGTCATATCAGAGTATTGACCAATTGAACCGTGCATCCTCAACATGAAAGTCGCCTTCTTTCCCACGATGAAGTTAAAGCAGCAGCACAAGAGGCCTTACAGGAGGTTGCGAAAAATGTTTTTCAAGAGTGCTTCTAAAAGCTATACGAACGTTGGCAGAAGTGCATAGTCGTTCGAGGTGACTATTTTGTAGATAGATGTGCTTCGGTAATGTGAACTATTCAGGGTAAGGTTTTATACAACTTGTGCTCGAACTTTTAGATCATACTACGTACGTATGAGTTTTCAACTTACTATTTCATAACGTTTTTGAGTGACGCAAGTTTACGCGCATGAAGAGATCACAAGAGAATTTGCGATAATTAACTGAGGAGACGTTCAAAATGGATATTTCGATCATCTATATGTTCTTAGGTACATATGCATGTACAAATGTGCCGAAAAATCTTATGAAGTTTATAAATTGGGTGATCGTAAAATAGAAATTTAGGTCAAAATCTTATTTTTTTTTTTTTTTTTGTGATTACAATTCCTTATTCGTAGAAAGGAAGTAAAGTGAAATGAATCAAAGATTCTTTAAATCCCTGATAATTTTATCAATTTATTTCTGTTTTATTTATTTGCTTTTTTTTTTTTTTTTGCCATCGGCCAAAGGCATCGGCCATCGGCAATCGGCCATTTGGAGGAAAATTATCGGCCATCGGCCATCGGCCATCCTTGAACAATCGGCCAACAATCGGCATCGGCCCATCGGCCAAAAAATGCCATCGGTCGAGCCCTAGTAGAAATGGTACAAAAAACTATATTCCGCAAGTCGGCATATGGGTCAAGTGCAGGGGCGTGTACAAAAATTTTGGGGCCTGTCACAAATGACTTTTCCGGGCACCCCTCCATATTGTTTGCTCTCATATTTCACGCCTAGTTTTAAAAATTTTGGGCCCTTTTCAGGCTCGGGCCCGGGCCAACAGGTGTCCCCTCTCTCCCCCTGTGCACGCACCTGGTCAAGTGTCCCTAGAGCTTGGCAGACTTGAGTTAACACTTAGGGAGACATGAATCCCCCCCCTCATGAATGCATGAAGATTCATAGATATTAAAATCAAAAACGCAGGTTTAATGTTGTTTTTTGTTTTTATAAATGATAATTGCAGTGAATGCACAAAATGTTCACTCTTTAAATGAAGTGTTAATATATATATATATATATATATATATATATATATATATATATATATATATATATATATATATATATATATATATATATATATATATATATATATATATATATATATATTAATCCAACTTCGTATCAGCAGGAAAACAGAAGTTGAATTCAAAACTTTTATCAGATCAGACCCAAGCAATATTTCAGTTATTTTACAAAGTAACAACTCATTGGGCTCAAGGATTATTAGTTATCTGTTAAATAAAAACAAATTTTTAGACCAAAATATTATAGACGCTTAAATTTCATTAACATTTTGTCACATCTCCTAATATTTTTATTAAAGAGGGGTAAGCACACTTTTTAATCTTTACATTTGATACAAAGATACTTCTGACACAGTTATATTTTTATTAAACAATTTTGTTGTTTAAAATTTAATTTGTTTACATGCGTCACGTGCAGTACATCGTAAGTCAACCTCTTGTAACCTGCTTATGAATTAATTAATATTTTGGCTCTAGTAATATATGAATGTTAAAATATATTGTAGATTTTGAGAGCAAAGTTTCCAATGTGAAGGCAACATATCTCATTTGTTGGGAAACAATAGTTTAAACCATTGAAAAAAAAAATATACCCCAATATTACATCACTTGTGCACTTCACAAAATTTAGCAAACTAAAAAAAAAAAAAAATAAATAAAATAAAAAAATCCATGATTTTTGTATTACATATTTTGTATAAATACAACTGAAACAGTACTGTACTGACATGTGCTTTTCAGCCATTTTACTAGCATTACAAAATTTCGAGTTTGCGTGCTAAAGTCCAAATCTTTTGGAGTGTAATTTAAGACACCCCACTTCACCGGTTCAGGGTCAATGCCTAAAATAGGGAGAAGATCGCTTTTAAAAACAGTGAAGAACATTGATCTGCGAAAGTTATTATGTCCCACGATCAGTGGCGTATCAAGACAGATGGGGGCCTGGGGCGCTACTCGAAATGGGGACCTACCTGATATTAAAACTGAAGTTTCTCAAACTATGTGTACGTACCATATATTACAGTAATTATTTTAAGTGGTACATTTTTACATATTTCAGTAGTGTTGGTTTGATTTCGGACACTATTGTAAATACCATAGTAAAACACATGGTTTTAAGTAAAATTAAGTAACTACTATATTTTTAATAAAATTGTGCTTTATCAGAAAATATCAAAAGCAGAAAAAGTCCTAAAATTATATTGTATCTTAAAAATTTATTGCATCTGAACATCCAAGTACAGTGAACAGAAACGTTTAGGCATTCCAGATTTAACTAATTTTAGGATAAAAATTGGCTTTTACAGAAAAAAAAAACCCTTTACTATTCCTTCTATTCCTTTGAGTAAGACACACCAGGGAACTATTTACCTGGATAACATCACCTAATCTCAGAGAAAAATATTTTTAAAACATGCTTACCTAAATAAGGATGAAATTCACACATTCACAGTCTAAATAAAACTTTTCTGCTAGGTCTCACTCACAAAAAAAAAAAAAAAAAAAAACGCTCCTTATGTTCTTCAGACAAAAAAACTCTGGTGTGACCCTATACTTGCTTGGCGCGTTTGATTGAAGTGGAAAAAACGCTCCGCGCGGCTTCGCTGGTAGAATTGAAAATATTTAATGTTTGACAGAAATTAAGACAAAAAAATTTTGCGTATGCGTGGGTTTAACTAATCCGATTTCTAAAGCGAAGAGCGTAATTTCTCCCGATTATCGGACAAAGGGCTAGGAACTATTTCTTTTGCTTGGCCGCAGCTCATTTCTCCATAGTCAAGTAAGCTTGCAATCGAGTATAGACCAATTAAACAGTTTTACGCTGTCGAAAGGGGCATAGTAAAAAGGAAGTCCACCTTGCTTGAGTCAGAAGGGGTCTGATTTGTTCTTAGAAGTTACACACACACACAGCTTCGGGCAGGAGACGAAACTTAAAACCACAGAAGTGCAGCTGGTAAAAAGAAAAATTTATCTGACTGATTTTTCCAACGCCACAAAGGATAGACAACTTCTCATTTAGGAATGGATTTTCTTGGTTAAATGTTTGAATTTGGTTTCAAAAATAATAAATAGTGTATGAATTAAGACTAGACCATCGTATTCTTAATACACAAAACAAAACATAAAACATATATTTAGCTGTATACTGTAATGATCAAAAATTATAAACGTGCATCTGTTATGCATTAGTTTTTTTTATAAATTATTTGAAAAAAAAAAATGCATAAAACTTTGCTGAAAGCACTTAACAAAATAAAAGCAAATGATTTTTATAGGTTAAGTTAATTTAAAAATTTGGGACCCCATTAAATTTGTGGCCCAAGCGCTTATGTGCCTTTGTACACTAGGACGGGTCACTATGAAAAAAAGTCATATTTAACAAAATTTATGATATATACTCGCATATATAGGTAACTGATTAATATTTCTAATCATGATCTATATGGCAGATCTACTGGAAAAAATAAGATAGAATTTTGGGGCTTATGTCAAAGCGGGGCCTGTGGGACATAATTTGCCCTCTCTTTGTTTAGGCAAGAGTCACTGAGAAAATATTTATTCTACATAAAAAGTCAACTTTTTATTTATCTAAAACATGACATAAGGCACGTCTGGCGAAAAAGAAAACGAATTAAAATTTTGGGGCCTATGTCAAAGCGGGGCCTGGGTATCATAAACCCTCCATTGATCCCGAAGAAATATTGATTGTATCCCTGAACAAATATTTGGTCTTTAAAAAAATCATGATTTATTAAGCCAACTTGTTTGAGCATTCAAACCAAAATAAGCGACAATATTGGTGAAAACCAAAAATTGAAATTTGGGGGCCTATGTCAAAGCGGGGCCTGGGGCGGACCGCCCCCTCCGCCCCCCCCTTCGGTACGCCACTGCCCACGATACATCAACTGATTTCATTTTGATTTGCTTGTTTTTCTAGGGAATGTTTCAGAAGATGACACATCAACTGATTTCATTTTGATTTGCTTGTTTTTCTAGGGAATGTTTCAGAAGATGACAATTAGTTAAATACTCAGAATGTGACGAGCATAAGAAACTAGTTTCTTATCTTATCGGCAATGATGACCACGGCAATAATTCTACCTACGTTTAAAATGAGCCCAAAAACCGTGCGTGTCCGTCAAATTGAAATTTCTATCAAGTATTTTCCATCTATTTTGATTCATCGCAACTCTTATCTGATGTCTGCCATTTCCTATTGCCTTTGTAGCTCTTTCCGGTTTGGGTTAATTAATAACCCCTCTGTCAGAGCTGCTGAAGAGGAAGTTGAAACGGCGTTATCCTTCACCCTTAGGTGCTTTCCAAAGGGAAAAAAAAACCCGCGAAAAGTAAAAACGAAATATTTTATGGGCAGGTCTGGAAGATTCTAGTCATTAGCTCACATCATGCTCTTCAGTCTCCATTTATAATTCAGAACCAGAGGAAATGACAGTTGATGGATCTGTTAGTAATAAGCATTTTTGCTTTTTGAAAAATGTAGTCCATTTCTTCCCAAAGGAATAAATCCCCGCCCGGAAAATTCCAGGTTCCGTTGGGCTTCCACTTAGATTCTACCGCGGCTATGTTAACAAAAGGCCTTGACTGCCCATTCAATTGGGCGCCGTAGAAGGCGGTATGTTTACATTTCATATTAACCCCAACGTGAATGAAAGACGTAATTTTACTACATTTCTTTGCGGTGAAAAGGTTTCTTTTTTACTTGAAGTACTCCAATGCGGAGTTACAATTGAAGAGTTTGCTGCAAAAAAGGAGTAGTTCCAATTTCAAAGGTTTCGAAAGGTCTGCATTACACCTGGAAACACCTATCCACTTTTTTCTTCATTATATTTTAATATCTCCCCGTATATGCTCCTGAGTATAGTTGTACAGGGGAAGTCATGAAATTAAAATAATAATATCAATCACGGTCAATTCATATTATATTTAATATTCATGGATTGACTTAAAAGTGTGTGTGTTAAAATGGTTAGTATTCGTCATGCATACCGTATTTTCAAACACAAAATGCGATGTTTTGGTTGGCCATTATTGAGGGCGATCCTTTCAATTACACGAAGTAATTAACAAAAAATTCGACAGAAATTCCTTCAGTGACAGTTATCCTGCCATTATCATTTTGTTCTCTTGACGTGAATGATGAATTGTAGACCATAAATTCTTAAAACCGTTCAATGCCAAATGTTATTTAGTATGTATTCAATCGTAAGAGATCTTGCGAAACCAGACCTTTTGAATTGACGCGAATCCTTTGTCATTAAGATATTTTATTTTTAGTAGTGCAGATATTTTTAACGCATAATTACTCTGTATTTTCCTATGACTGGGTAGCTAATTGTTCGAGAGTCAGTCGAGTGTCGAGCTAATATGTTTGAAATAACTGCTTTTTCTTAACCGTATTTTGTATGATTTTCTGAAGATTTAAATAAATGCTCCAGTACTTTCTGGAATTAATGTTTTTTTCCTAATCGATATTGAAAGAAGAAGATTTATTTTCTTTTATTAAAAGAAGAATAAAGTATTTTGGATTCATAATTTTTTTTCTTTTAGTTACAGATTAAAGATCAAGATCGGGAAACTTTACTAGTCGCCAGCAGACCCGCGCCAAGCCTGATCAGCGCCGTCGTGCAAATGTCTTTTGAGCGCCTTTATGCATTTACGTTCAAGCAAAATATAGTTAACACCTTGGGTGCGGTTTTGTAGACAAATTTAATATGAAATAAAAAGGTTGGCATTTAATTTATCAAAAGAAAAACAATCTGTACATTTTTAAGTTTGGAACGCAGCGTATGTTTTTACTTCATATCTCGAAGTTATTTCGAGTTAGGACGGATGTAAGGGAGGAGTGATCGAAACTGACTTTTGAAATCTGACTTTTTCTCTTGGAAACCTTGCATTGAGCTGCTGTTAAAAAAGAGTTCGCCAGTTTCAGTTAAATCAAAGCATTTTAGGCCCCCTCCCCCCAAAAAATCTTGTAAATTGACTGAAATAATTATTGCTATTTTAGTCTAATAAATACTTTAAAAAAATACGGGTAACGGCTATTGTGCAGTTTAAATTTTTTATATTTGATATACTGACCAGAAAGCAATATGTCTATTTCTGTATTTCGTATTGATCAATATTTAGTTTCTTTCTGAAGAAAATGTTTCAAGATGTAGAAAATTGTGAAAAATCCACTTTACCGAGATAGTGGGTTTTTCAAGTATTCCCGCTCGAAAAAATCCGGACGGATTTTTTCAGGTTGGGCCTGGTTTGACGAACCCTGCCTTTGATATGCTAATTCGTTTTTTAAAAAAGAAAATATTTTAAATATCAAAGTTAACGCCACTCTAAATCTCTCTAAACTCTAATTGATGAATAGTTATTTAAAGTTTTGTGCCTCTCAAAACATGACAGCAAAGTACTGAATAGATTTTTAAATTGAAGTAGTCCCTCCAAGTTTGAAAATGAAATCATTTCCAGTAAAATAAAAAATTCTAAAATGCGGAACCGTTACAAAAGGTATTGAATTTACTATTTAAAAAAATACATTGTCTCTCCAAAGTCAAGACGTTACTTTTCGGAACTAAAAAGATAACCTGAAATATTGTCTACAATATATAAATGTTACACTAGTTTAAATAATATGCAAATGTGCTTACTGTATTTTTTTATTTCCTTTTACAAAAAAAGAAGTATTGTATTCGCGAAAAAAAAAATTCACTCAAAAATCGGTCTTAATTTCCATTTTTCTCACCCCCGATTGAATGTTGAGTTTTTTTTCGATCCGACCACGCGTGGATATATGCCTAGCAACTTGCAGACACCCGAAATATCCATTTTGATGACCCCCGAATTAATTACAACGAATTTTCTCGTGACGTCCGTATGTACGTATGTGCGTATGTGTGTGTGTGTGTGTGTGTGTGTGTGTGTGTGTGTAAGTATCTCGCATAACTCAAAAACGGTATGTCCTAGAAAGTTGAAATTTGGTACGTAGGCTCCTAGTGGGGCCTAGTTGTGCACCTTCCCTTTTGGTTGCATTCGGATGTTCCTAAGGTTGGTCTTTTGTCCCTTTTTGGGGGGAAATTATTGTTAATTTTGATGTAAACTGAAGTGGTGTTATGATTTGTCGGACACTTGGCAATATATCGTCAGTCTTTTGCTCGCCAACTTGGCAAAAATTTGGCGATTTTTTTTTTTTTAATTTTGTTTCAATTTGACCAGTGTTGGTGATAGTTAGAGAGTAAACAATTGAATCACATTAAAATTGTCAATAATGGGGAAATGACATTAAATTGGAGCAAAAGGAAGTCATGTGATGCACACATCAGCTCGTTTATGTATGATAACACGAAGCAGTGGAATTACCAATAATTAAAATAACAAAAAGACTATAACTGCACATATTATGATACAGGACTAGCTGCGTGCTCGGAGTTGCACGGGCCACTTAAAAAATGAAAGAGATGTCCAATTGATGTTTTTGTATTACTCTGACATCAGTTTCTAAAGCGCTAAAGAGTAAATAAATACGCGTAATGCAAGGTTTGCAAAACACCAGTAGAGCATATTTTTGGCAAAAATCTCTTTAACGTTAATCATAGTTATCAATGATACAAGTTATGAGTGTTTTCAATTAGCACACAAGATGAAAATATATGCATTATCAACTATAATCTGTGCTCACGTTAAAATGAATTACATCTGGTAGACTATATCTGAAATATTTATGTACAATTACAATCAGCTTTTTACATAAAATGACGCACACTTTTTGGTTGATTACGTGAAACTAAAGCACCAAGACTAAATAATTACAAAAAGCATTAATTTAATACCAAGTCATCAGATTCCAATTTAGCTTTAGTTAAAATCCTTAAAAACAATATTTTTTTGTTCAACTCTGTTTCACTTAAAGAAATCCAAACAATCTTAATTTAACATGTTCTTTTAACGATACAAACTGTATTTCAAGAATAGAAACAGGAAGGAAAAAGCGAGTTATTACAATTCGAAAACTCACCCATGTGACGAGAAAAAGTCTAACAAAATAAACATAATTAGTCGCACATCCTAAATGTACCAAAATATGAGGCCCGGTGAATGATTAACTTACACTACAATCAATAAACATAGCTAAAGAAACAACTTTCATATGCTGAAAAGAGTTAAGAACGTTGAATGTAAAAAATAAAACGAGCTGATGTGTGCATCACATGACTTCCTTTTACTCCAATTTAATGTCATTTCCCCATTATTCGCTATTTTAATGTGATTCAATATTTATTCTCTAAATATCACCAACAATGGCCAAATTGAAACCAAAAAAAAAAAAAAAAACTCCGCCAAATTTGTCGCCAAGTTGGCGACAAAACTTGGCGACCAAAAGACTGGCGATATATCGCCAAGTGTCCGACAAATTATAACGCCACTTGAGTTTACATCGAAATTAACAATGATTTCCCCCCAAAAAGGTGCAAATGACCCCCTTAGGAACATCCGAAAGCAACCAAAAGGGGAGGTGCACAACTAGACCCCACTACGAGTCTATGTACCAAATTTCAACTTTCTAGGACATACCATTTTTGAGTTATGCGAGATACATACGCACATACGCACATACACACATACGCACATACATACAGACGTCACGAGAAAAGTCGTTGTAATTACCTCGGTGATGGTCAAAATGGATATTTCGCGTGTCTATACATTCTTAGGCACTTTTCCGCATGTGGTCGAATCGAAAAAAAAACTCAACATTCATTTGGGGGTGAGCAAAATGGAAATTAAGGGCGATTTTTGAGTGAAAATTTTTTCGCGAATACAATACTTCCTTTTTTGTAAAAGGAAGTAAAAAGAACAGAGGATAAAATAAAGGCTATGTCCGAATAGAGCAACCAATTTTAAACTAATTTAAAATGAAATTCTAGATAGAAACATTGTTTTAAGATTTGGACAGCAGCCAAACAAATCTCTTTTAAAACAATTATTAGAATAGCCCAGTCAATGAAGGTGAAAACATAGGCTTTGTCGCAACTAATTTAGGGAAAGCTGAATTTTTGCAGGATGTTAGTGCTTAAAGTATACAGTAAAAATACACAAAGTCCCGACCCCCCCCTCTCGCTCCCCCTCCCCAAACCCTTCCGAAACATTGCAAGAGCAGTACTATGATTATACGCTTACAGCTCAAAAATTAATAATGTTATCGGGGAGTTCCTTTTTTTATTTCATTCCTAACAATATTATAAACCAGTGGTGCCCAACCTACGGCACGCGGGATACATCCGGCACGCGAAACTGATCCGTGTGGCCCGTTGTTTTAAAATGTTACAACTCGAACAGTGGCATTAATGACAATGTTACAAATTAGGAGCCAAATATTTAGAAATAAGTTTCTGGAAAACAGGTTGCATTTAACAAAATTAGCATCAAGTAATGATAACAACAATTATTGATTTGCAATTTTCTTTCTTTTTCCATATTTTCCCATTTCAATTAGAAAAGAGTAAAATATTTTAAAATTTTATATGTGCTCTAGTCCGCGAGAACGATTTTAGTATGAACTGCGGCCCTCGGGAAGAAAATGTTGGGGACCACTCTTATAAACGAATTAATATTACATACACTTTTTATGTAGATAGCTCAGTTTCACCATTTTAATAACTCAATCATATACAGAAAACTCACTACAAAAAGTAACTTCAACAAATTATAGCTTTTTATCCATACGTCTTGGAAAGAAATGTTTGGACAAAATTTAGAGGTAATATTGTAATGATAGTCATTTAGTTGAAATGAAGCAACAATATAATGACGCTCACTTTAAGTTCTACCTCCATAATGCAGTTTTTTGTCACAAAAGTTTATAGTTCGTTTGTGTCGCCGATAGTAGTCTAGAAAATAATGTCAATGTTTGGCTAACTATTTAAGTCTTGCATTAAATAAATCAGGAATAGTATATTTCAACTGATTATTTCGTCGCAGCGGATATTATTAATGCTTAATATTACTTTTGGTTATTATTTTTATGTCTTTTAATATATAATTTAAGGTTATATATATATATAAGGAGTCATCTTCTAATATTGCGTTTGTTTGGTCCGAAAATATTGTTACAGTGCATTCCACTAGTGTCCACACATGGACGTGCAATCGAACCAAGTTTTACGACAGATACAGTTTGTAACTCATAATGTTTTACAATTACAAGATATTAGTTGGAGAAGTTCCCTTAGAGCAGAGGTAATCGCCATGAGCTCTGTTACTTGAAGTATATTAACAACCCGACTCTTCTGGGGGAAGTTTAAAACCTAACCAAATTTGAATCTGGTGGTAAACCCTAAAAAGATGTTAATGAGCGGCGTCTGAAGTTGGTGGAAGTTTTACTAAATCAAAATTTGACTTTAGAGACATTTTTGCTATTACTTGCTTATACACAAACTTTTATTCAAACTTGGTTAGTTTTTAAACTTCCAGCAGAAGAATGGGGTTGGCAATATACTCTTCAAGCAACTGACTGATACCTAAGCCCATGACAATTATCCCTGCTCCAAATGAACTTCTCCTATACTAATAATCTTGCAATTGTAAAACATTGTGTGTTACAAACTGTAGCTGTCGCAAAGCTGGGTTCGATTGCAAGTCTATTTGTGGACACTGTTGTGGAATGCACTGTAACAATATTTTTGGACCAAACATTATTCTGTAGACTATCAGCGACACAAACGAACTACTATAAACTTTTGTAACAAAATATTGCATTTTCGTAGTAAAACCTTAACGTGAACGTAATTACACTGATGCTCCATTTCAACTAAATGACTATTGCATATCATCATTGTATTATTATCTATAAGTTTTGTTCGAACATTTCTTCACAAGACGTAATGATAAAAAGCTGTTGTTTGTTGAATTTATTTTTTGCTTTTTGTAGTGAGTTTTCTACAAAAAGCAAACGTAATTACATTGATGCTCCATTTCAACTAAATGACTATTGCAGATCATCATTGTATTATTATCTATAAGTTTTGTTCGAACATTTCTTCACAAGACGTAATGATAAAAAGCTGTTGTTTGTTGAATTTATTTTTTGCTTTTTGTAGTGAGTTTTCTACAAAAAGCAAACGTAATTACATTGATGCTCCATTTCAACTAAATGACTATTGCAGATCATCATTGTATTATTATCTATAAGTTTTGTTCGAACATTTCTTCACAAGACGTAATGATAAAAAGCTGTTGTTTGTTGAATTTATTTTTTGCTTTTTGAAGTGAGTTTTCTGTAGGTGATTATGTTAGTAAAACTGTGAAACTGAGTTATCTGCATAAAAAGTGTATGTAACGTAATTTGTTTATAACAATGGTCCCTAATCTTTTTCTTCCCATAAGGGCCGCAGATCATACTAAAATCGTTCTCGCGGGCTGGAGCACATATAAAATTTCAAAATGTTTTACTTTTTTCTAAATGACATGGGAAAATACGAAAAAGGAATGAAAATTGCAAACAAATTTTTCTTATCATTACTTGATGCTTCTTTTGTTAAATGCATCCTATTTTTCATAAACCACTTTCTAAATATTTGACTCCAAATTTGGAAAGTTGTCATTAATCGTGGTCTTCGAGTTGTAACATTTCACGAAACAGCGGGCCACGTGGATCAGCTTCGCGGGCCGGATGTGGCCAGCGGGCTATAGGTTGGGCACCACTGGTTTCTCATATTGTTAGGAGTGAAATAAAACAAGGAACTCATCGGTAACATCATTAACTTTTGAGCTGTACGCGTATAACCACAGTACTGCTCTTGTAATGTTTCGGAAGAGTTGGGGTGGGGGAAGCAAGAGGGGTGGGGGTCGGGACTTTGTGTTTCTTAATATATGCTTTGAGCACTAATATCCTGCAAAAATTCAGCTTTCCCTAAATTAGTTGCTATACGAATAGTACTACGCTTGCAGTGTTTCGGAGGGGGTGAGGAGAAAAGCAAGAGGGGTGGGGGCCGGGACTTTGTAGTTTTTTAGTATATACTTGGTCTGCTAACATCCGGCAAAAATTCAGCTTTCTTTAAATTAGTTGCGACACGAAACCTTTATTGACTGGGCTAGAATTTTACTTGCTCACCCATATGCAAAATGGCAACAGGAAAGAAATAAAAATTCCTGAATAACGTTATGTTAATTAACGTTTTAATTAATATCTCCGCTAATTAAAGTCGCACAATTACAAGATTGGTCCTATTGTTTTCTTTGGAAAATTTCGAATTGATCGGTATCTCGTTTGACTCTCGATTCGCTGCAGTTCTCGAGAAGATTGATCTTCAGACAGACAGACGGACGCGAACAGATTTTAATATTACAGTGGATATTCACCGCAAGAACCAAAACAGATATAGCAAATTTCTTGAGCCTCGTATGTTCAACCTTGTGTACTATAGACATACCAGAATAGCATTTACGGCTCCATATTAAAAAGGAAAATGCTTATGTAT
The DNA here is from genome assembly GCF_026930045.1 of Uloborus diversus. Taxonomy (NCBI): domain Eukaryota; kingdom Metazoa; phylum Arthropoda; class Arachnida; order Araneae; family Uloboridae; genus Uloborus; species Uloborus diversus. The sequence goes on from NC_072733.1 coordinate 145,899,777, forward strand.
ATGCATAATTAAAGTCACTTGTTTTCAGTGTAAAATATTGCACTTTTGAATAGCATGTTTAGACACAAAAAGTCAATATATGTACCTTTTACATTCTCAACGGGACGAATTAATTGTTTCAATTAGCAGTATAATTTCACCGTCGTCATTAGCTATAACGAAGAATTCCATTTTACTTTTCTGGTTGGAGTTTTTTCCTCCTCATTTGGAGCACTTTTCATCCCTGGAGCTCTGGGCCTTTTTGGCTCTGGGGCCGTCGTGCGACGCACGACCTTGCACATAGGGATGGCACTGCCCTGACCAGGGGGTTCGCAAATGTCTTTCATATATTATACGGTGTTTGTAAAGAGAAAAAGGGTTGAGAATCGCTGTTATAGAAGACAAAAAGATCGCCAGAAAAGTGATAAAATAATTTTTTAGAGATAATTTTGGCGATCGAAAGTGTGAGAAGTATTTTAGCAGATGTGTGGGACAGAAAGAGGAATATCCAAACATTTTGTTAGTAGCCCAAACAAGTTACATGAAACATTACTAATGGATACATTGGAAAATTGCAAATGAACAGAAAAATAATGAATATATGAGAAAGTAAAAAGGTTCGAATGAATATATTGTACTGCACTGAGAAGAAAGAAATTAGAGATTGATTGAGAATTAAAAATTTAAAAATAAACGTAAACGAGCTGATGTGTGAATCACATGACTTCCTTTTACTCCAATTTCATGTCATTTTCCCATTATTGGTAATTTTAATGTGATTTAATAGTTTACTCTGTAAATATTTCCTACAGTGGCCAAATTGAAACCAGATTTAAAACTTAAAAAAAATCGCCAAATTTGTCACCAAGTTAGCGACAAAACTTGGCGATCAAAAGACTGGCGATATATCGCCAAGTGTTCGCCAAATTATAAAACCACTTGAGTTTACATCAAAATTATCAATGATTTCCCCCAAAAGGGGGCAAAAGACCCCCTTAAGAACATCTGAATGCAACCAAAAGGGGAGGTGCACAACTAGATCCCACTAGGAGTCTACGTACAAAATTTCAACTTTCTAGGACATACCGTTCTTGAGTTATGCGACATACATACGCACATACACACATCCGCACATACGTACATAAGCACATACATACATACGTACGTACAGACGTCACGAAAAAATTCGTTGTAACTAACTCGGGAATCGTCAAAATGAATATTTCGGGTGTCTATACGTTCTTAGGCACTTATCCATGTGGTCGATTTGAAAAAAAAAAAAAAAAACTCAACATTCATTCGGGGGTGAGCAAAATGGAAATTAAGGTTGATTTTTGAGTGAAAATTCTTTCGGGAAAATAATACTTAAGTAAAAAAAAAAAAAAGTAAGAAAAAAGAAATCGTTTGTTTTTCCCCTGTTGCCAAAAAATAATTTTGAAAATGAATTACTGTACTTTCAAAAATAAATAAAAATAATGTGATTCAATGATTAACTCTCTAAATATTTCCATCGGTGGCCAAGTTAATACCAAGTTATTTAAAAAAAAAAAAAAATCGTCGCCAAGTTGGCGAAAAAACTTGGCGACCAAAAGCTTGGCGATACGTCACCAAGTGTTTACCAAATTATAACACCACTTAAGTTTGCATTGATATTAACAATGATTTCCCCCCAAAAAGGTGCAAAAGACCCCCTTAGGAACATCCGAAAGCAACCAAAAGGGGAGGTGCACAACTAGACCCCACTACGAGTCTATGTACCAAATTTCAACTTTCTAGGACATACCATTTTTGAGTTATGCGAGATACATACGCACATACGCACATACGCACATACACACATACGCACATACATACAGACGTCACGAGAAAAGTCGTTGTAATTACCTCGGTGATGGTCAAAATGGATATTTCGCGTGTCTATACATTCTTAGGCACTTTTCCGCATGTGGTCGAATCGAAAAAAAAAACTCAACATTCATTTGGGGGTGAGCAAAATGGAAATTAAGGGCGATTTTTGAGTGAAAATTTTTTCGCGAATACAATACTTCCTTTTTTGTAAAAGGAAGTAAAAAAAGTGGTTTTATCATATGTGCATTAATACAATGTTCCAAATTGCTCACCGTTCGAAAGAACGCTCGTTCATTTTTTAAGTGAACGAACAGATCCGTTCATTTTAAGGATTCGTTCTTTTTGACACGTTCGTTCATGAACGACACGTCCCTACATTTTAGTCACCATTGCTAAATGCTTTGAGGTTAAAATTTTCAATTCTTATTAAGGATGCAAGAAGATTAAGCATGGCAATCATTAGATGTAAACGAAATAGAAGAAAGAGGAATGTAAACTAATAGTTCAAAGCAGCAAGAAAGGAGACAAAATTATAAGGATTGACCAGATCCATCACAATGTCAAAAAAGTAAGGGTATTGAATTGGCGACCACTTAGTTACTTCAGAAGTGTCTTAATTACAGAGAGAGAGAGAGGCGATGGTTTATAACAGAAAGCTAGCGAAAAAAAAATCTCTCTCAGTCTAGCTCTTTTTTTTTTTTGCTTTTTCATTCAAGTATTAGAATCTTTTCCTGTTAGCGGTTAATGTCTCGATAGCGTTAGAAGTTTCTTTTGGTTTTTAAACTCTGGAAAAACTTCTTGTGTATTTTATTTTGTTACTCTTGATTAACGTTTATGAAACGATTTTGTTTTTCCGTAACTATAATATCCCAGAATATGTTTGGCTCTTCGTGTAAATAATTCATAAGTACCTCTATACTTCATTTTCGACACGGTCATGTTTTAATAAATGTATAATTTCTCACATTATTTAAGTAATTACTCGTCTATAAATTATAACATATTTATGACATCTCTTTGATATCAAGTGAAGGGTAGATATTTATTGTTTTATTAACTTTTAACGTTACTTTGTAAAAAAAAAAAAAAACTCATCAGAACGCCGAATTTTTTCACACGTTTTTAACGGCCCCCGAGTTATTACTACTTATTTTATGAATTTTTGAGAAAACGATTAAAATTTCATTGGCCCGAAGAGATTTTCATTTGCTTTTACCGGCCCGTGGGCCAAAAGAGACCCACACCAGAAACACTGAGTTAAAGCACTATCAGATAAATTAAAGCAATGAGCACTTCTTAACTATGTTGAAAACTCTGAAACATGATCAAATGTTGTAATTACAAGTTTTAATCATTTCCAGTACTAAGTTCAATGTGAAAAATGTCCAAAACGTAGAATATCATAAATCAAAAGAAAACTATTAAAAAAAAAAAAAAGAAAAAAAAAAAAAAACCACAACTGTATTCAAAAACGGACACAATACAGGGAAGGGGGAGGAGGATCTACAGTAAGGGTGCCATTTCTCTCTCTGAAGGTTCCTTTTTTTTCACCCCGGCTGCCTATTTTTTAAAAGGTGCCTGTTTTTACCCTATTTAGAGGTGCCAATTCGGCTCCGTATTGGGTTCCGCTGGTGAACAAGCGTTTCTCCCCTGAAAGGTGCCGAATGCAACTTGTAGTTTTAACAATGTAGTTTTGTATTGCATTCAGCTTTATTTGCAATACAAAAGTTGGGAGTATGTTGAAACTCGCTTAACAGTTTGGCTATACCGATTTTACTATTTGTGTTTAGTGAATCTGGCAAGATAGAAATGTTCTTAGAATTCGGGTTTTGGTTCGGGTTTATTTTACGTCTTACAGTTCTAAACTAATTACATAAGAAATGTTCTATGGGTTTAAATTGCTGAATATGTAAGAAGTATGTCCTGTGTATGTTATGTGCTATCTTCAATATATTGTGTGCCCGGAATTACGAAGATTCATTTGGGTAACAACACGTGGCCCTTGGTCCAACGTTTGCTGAGCTTTCAATAATAGCACAAGTTAAGTGGACATTTTTCTACTGACATTTTTTGATCGCATTTTGTTGTTTTTTGATCGCATTTCTAATTTTTAATTATGAATGTAGACGTAATTTATCTCACTCCTCTTTGGAACTAGCTTCTGTTGCGATTCTGTATCATTGCGGTTTTTTTTTCCTGAGAAAGCAGAACATAATTGAAAATACGATGGAAAGTTTTAACTGTTCCTGGCTTTTACAAGTGTTTAAAAATACTAGTTTGACAAAAATGATTTGTTCGTAAGTCCAAGTTGTTTTGATTTTCAACTGCTATTTTCATTTGAAAGTTTCATGACAAAATAAATGTAGGAGGGGGGGGGGGACTTAAGTAGTTCCTATCGCGAGAAAAGAATAGCCTCATGTGTGGGAATATTTTCGTTAAATGAATTTTAATTTACTCATTATAATGTCCCTGGACTAAACATAAAAATAAAAATAAATGCTTGTTTTTCCTTCTCCTTTCTTTCAAAAAATTGAAATAGCTATATCTGGATTTTTTTGAAGTATTAAATAACAAAATTGTTTAGATTCATTATCTAGCTAAAAAATGCAATTTTGCATCCGAATCCCTTTACCCTAAGTGCATTGCTGGTCAATGTTACAGTTGACATAAAAGTTTAATCATACAGAGGATGCTTATTTTACAAGGAAAAAGGATGTTTATTTTTGGAAATAATAGTTTCTGAAAAATAATTTCGTTACAATCACGTTCTTTAGGAAGTGTTATACAAAGATTTTAAGGAAAAGAAAGGATTCGTTCTGTGTTATTGTTATTTCGCTGAAAGACGTTAGTTCGAAAATAATGACAACATTCGCACATGCTAATCATTTCGACGTTTTCTAGGGGGAGGAGCAATGCAAATTGTACCGAAAAGCAACCAAAACCACGTCCACTTACATGTAAATGCAATAATTTATCAAAGTCAGGGGGGAGGGTTCAATTGCCCCCTCCTGATCACCCTATAAAGCGGGCCTTCATTCGCATATTCCGTGACAGAGAACTATGTATCAGAATGCGATGTCTATGGTTATTCAACATTTTACAAAAAAAAAAAAAAAAGTCACTTTTAGTGTAAAAGGCAGAAACATTTTCCACTGTAAAAAATCTGGGCTACGGAGTCAGAGTCATGGAGGAGTCAAAGTCGACTTAGTTTTGAGGTAAATGAGTCGAAGTCAGAGTCAGAAGTTGAAGGTTCAAAAATCCAAAAGTCGGAGCCAGAGTTGAACACTTTCCGTCAAAGACCGCAACTCAGCAAATGCTTTCGGAGTCGAACTGATTTTAGAGTAAAGGAGTCGGAATCGAAGGCAATAAAATTTCCGAAGTTGGAGCCGAAGTCGGTCACTCCCCCCCCCCCCCCGACTCCACAGCCCAGTAAAAACATTTCCATCTTCGATCGATTTAATGCATAAAATTTTCTGCTTATTTCGAACTACAATATATTGACCAGTATAACTGCATCAAAAAAAAAAAAAAAAAAGATAATAAATAAAAAAATAAATAAATAATATTTCAGAAAAACAGAATAACGAATATGAACGAAAGAGTTGATTGCAAAGGATGAAAGTTGTTAACCATATAAGTAATACTGTAACAGGCCCATTCGAACGTTTTCGGGGAGGGCGTTTGCTGAAATGAAACGATAGATTTTATTTCTTTTTCATTTTGGCAATTTTTGCTTAAAAATAGATTAAGATTGTGTTTCTTTGTCTATCTATCTGTATATACAGGATGTTTCATATAGAATTGGGCAAAAAGAAAGTCCTCTTGTGAAATTTGTAATTATTTTATTTTAATAAATCAAACTTACAGTGAAAGTTTTTTTACATCCAAATCTCTATAGACATTTTATTCGTAGCCTTCCGGTCACATAGCAAATATTCCCGTGATATTTTAGTTTAAACAGCATTGGGAATAGAGTATGCGTTGTCATTGATTCAAGCACTACAGTTACTTACAGCATCAGGGTGTTGCCTCCATTTCCCAGGACCTACAAGACTAAATGCAGTAGAAGTGGAGGCACAAATATTAGGTTTTTCACAAAATACTGCTGGGGGAGAAAAATAATCTTTTTTTTTTTTTTGTCAGAATTCTGACTATGTACGTATGAATACCTGTTCTGAAGAATATGGGGACCCTGTACTTTTTTTCTTAGAAATAAAATCCTGGCAACAACCCTATTAGAGAACATTCCAAACGAGGAAACTAAATTCTTTCATACAATAATTAATTGAAAGTTGGGTTGTCATGTGTTTGAGAAGGGCGTCTTTTTGGTTGATGTTGGATTGAGGCACTGGCTAAGTTCAGCTGAAAGTTTTCATACACATTTAATGAATTTATTAAGAAGAAAAGAAAAAAAAGAAGAAAACAATTCTCCAACAATTTCTGCTAAAGTGGAACAAGGACATTTTCTCCACCTAAAACTGCAGTCACAGACATTTGTGGGGTTTCTGAGCAACACCACCGTGGTACCAAAGCCAGCTTCCTATTACATTCAGTTACACCAGCAGGAAGGGAACAAAAAAGCGTCTGTTCTCATCAAAGGAAATGTTCTTTGGCAATTCCAAAATTCCTGGAGAGCTGCATCTGCTTTCCAAGAATCATTGTCTTTATTCACTTTCCATGGGTCTGCGAGTTTGAGATATTTGTGCTGCATACCGGGCATCATTACTTCTGGTATCTTCTATTTTTGTTGCGAGGGACAATCGAGTCTTTTGGTGATCCAGAACTACTCGCTAATGAATTGTCGACTAACTTTCCAAGCTTTAACGATAATGTCTGATTTTTTTTTCTGTTTAAAAGTGTAATGGATGATGATTAATCAAGCATTAAAATTCCAGAATTTTTAAGAAATGGAGTTTTCTAAGGTATTTTTGATGTATTGATAAGTATGCAAGCAAAGGTACTAACGAGCAGAACTATTCTGAATTTTAAACTTTTTCGTGAAAATGGCTAAATATTATAGATTTACTTACGAATGTTTTGTTTTGGCTAATATTGTATTAGGAGATTTAAATAGGTATACAGTCGAGTCCCGACTTACGCGAGGGATGCGTTCCAAGACTTCTCGCGTAAGTCGAAATTTCGCGTTGTGGAAAAATATATGCATACATTTTTTTTTAAGCATACCAAATTCTTTTACTTTTATAAGCACACCCTCAAACTGCTTTAAAGCATTCCTCAATAATAAACTACAGTTTCTTACTTAAAGAACTAAACTTTTACTGTATTTAAAAAATAAAAAACTGTTTTTTATTCAACATGAAATACTTTAAGATTCACAAAATGAATGATCAACGGGAGAGAATGACAAAATAAAAACAACACCGTACTCGCAGTATGTAGTAATAATAAAGTGCTTCACTATAATAGTACTGTACAGTAGATACAGTAACATATATGAGTTAAAAAATGAAGATAATGGTGATTTATGCTCTATGACAGATCGTTATTCTTTTGTAATGCATTTTAAAATACGGTTGCTTCGCCTTTTCTTTTATAACGTTTCAATTTGTGGCAACAGATCCTCTTCCTGATCTCTTAAATCCATAATACAAGAGCAGCCTCCATTTTCATAATATTTACTTTGCTAGATTGCTCTGCAAGCTTAAATATTGAAAATAACATTCGAATAATCTTTTTGTTTTGACTTTTAATTGTAAGCATGGAAGATTCAATCATATTTATTGTTGCGCTACCGTCGACGTTTTGTAGTTGCTAAAGTATCTCGAGATCTTAGCTTTCTTTTTTTTTTAATCAGAAACTTTCATTTTCTTCCCATCTTCAAAGTTTAAAGGAAGATGGGAAGCCATGTCATCAAGCCAATGTCACCAAGATATTTCATCAACTTTAATATTTAGAATGAAAAAAAAAAATAAATAAATGAAGGATGCGGAATGCGGAATGGTTATTTGGTGCACTAACAACTCTATGTGTAGATTAGTTTGATTTGGGAACTTTCGCTGTTAGTGATGCTTAGAGGGATATAATAACGTTCACGAAAGCAATATTTAGTAGCCAATAACGATGCCGATATTTCTGTCTAAAAAATTCGTGTTGTGGACGAAAAATTAACGTTAGCTCTAAAATTCGTAACTCGTGAAAAATTCACGTTATAGCCGTTTCGCGTAAGTCGAATCGCGTTGTAACGGGAGTCGACTGTATGGTTTATCGTTTCATGTTTCACTGCACTTTCAGTTATATTTTTTTAAATTGTAATAACCCACTGATAATGTTTAAAAAACAATTCATATTGAGAAAAAAACTTAAATAAACGTACACGGTGACGGCGATCATGTGAAATCTATACTATAATAAAATAAGATGTTTCTGTGTGTGTGTGTGGCGCGCTTCCCGTGAAAACGGTAAGGCCTAGAGAGATGAAATTTGGTATACAGGTACAGTTTTTGCCGAAGATGTGCACCTTGGGCTTCGATTTTTGATATATTAATTAGAAAAAAAGTAATTTAATGTTTTATGTGTTTTTTTGCACTTTTTAGTACTTTTTACCTTACAGACCCCGAACCTATCGCACCACACAAATATTTTTTGTACTATAGTGTAGAAAATTTAATTTTAAATATGATGAATGAAAAAATTTAGAAGATTGAGCAGTTTTTGTATTTTTTTTATGAATTTTTGAAAAAAACCTTTAATTTGCATTTTTTTCTCGGCCTCATTTCTGAAACTTAAGTTGGTAATAGTAAAAACATTTCGCCCTCTTCAGAAAGAAAAATTCTTAAAAATACGCAATAGTTTTTTTTTTACAATTTTTTTAATGCTGAACACATCATGTCTTTTCACGCATCGGTCGAAAAAAGCGTTCTTCAGTCTTTTATACTTGTGACGTCACAACTTGGATTTCGATTTGATATTTACGATGGATTTCGATTCGATATTTACGATGGAATTTTAATCGCAAGCAATGTTAATCTTTTTTTTTTTTTTTTTACTATATAGCTTACTTCTACATTTTATGACGTGATGACCACGTGTTTTTCTGGCAGCGCTCGCTTTTTTTTCTTTCCTTCTCTTGTTTTATTTAGGGATTGAATTTTTTTTTCCATTCCCCTCCCCCCCCAAGCTGGACCTTTTGCTGTATCTATATCACGTTACATTTCATAGTTGTGCGAATTTAATTCAATAAAAGCAGCGAGATTTTTTTTTATCTTTGTCAAACGCTACTTTTTGCACACTACGGGGAATTTGAACTTTTTCTTTTTTTTTTTGCTCTACTTAAATTTAAAAAAAACAAAAAGCGGTTTTTTGAGTGATTTTTGTTTTTATTAGGAAACTAGATGACCCGACAGACGTTGTTCTGTTCAAACTTTGTAAATTGAAAAGTTAAAAAATGTCAATAAACTATCAAGTGTTTGAACCGTTTTGTTGAAGAAAATAAGTAAAAAGAAAATGTTTTATGCTGCTTGGTGTCAGAATGCGTATATTTATTACAACTTGATTTATCTAATGCCCACTGAGCAGTTGTTTTATTAACTATTTTTTCTCCTGTACTTGATAGTTTGTTCCTTCAACCATACTCAGAAGGATGAAAAGCGTCCTCAGATATTAAGTGGAAAAACTAAATATACATCTATAGAAAAAACGGGAAATCCCGCTGCAATGTCCCCCATATGAAAAAGAAGAAAACAGTCGAATGATATCGTTTTAATAAAATGATAAATGTAAAAAACAGTTCCCTGAATAAGCGAAAATCACGTCCCCCCCCCACACACGATGTAAAATAAACACGTTCTTCAACTAAAATGACTAAACGCTCTTTAAAAACCAAAAACAATTCTTTGCAATTTAAAATATTTCACCAAATGAACAAAAAATGCAATAAGTTACATTAACAGTAGTAAACAAATAAACACGCAACTGTATTGCTATAGCCAATGTCGCCAAGCCACCACGTTCGTGTAATCTAGCTGATCAGTGATTCAGTAAGCGAAGCGAACTCCGACCGATTAGCGGTCCCATCTTTTGAACGAAAACTTCATATATTTGCCTAATTTGTTCTTTCCAACAAAGATAAAAATCGTAAAGGTAGATAGCCGCCGATGGCGGCAATCTTGCCGCAAAAATGTGAATGGCACACAAAAAAAAAAAAAGATAGAGATGGATTGATTAATACTGCTGCCAAATTTATTTGAACAGCCGCCGAAGGCGGCAAACTTGAAGTAAAGTGGTAAATGACAAGTTAGCCAAATAGCTGCCGTAGGTGGCTGCTTGCACAGAAAGGCGAATGGCGTAAGAAGGCGAACCAGCTGGTCACCGCAGGCGGCTAGTAAAACTTAATATAGTAAAACTTATTTAAAAAAAAACTCTTTTGACTTGCAATTAAAGTCACTTAATCTAACTTACGAGCATATATTCATATTAAACACTTTACGTTTATGCATTATTTTGATCAAACCAAATACAACTGAAATATGACTTTCTACTTTGTGAGCAAACTTAATAAAATAACCAACCAATTTTTTACTTTTCTCAATTATTAGCTGGTTTTCATTTTATTTTGACTGAAGTTCCTTTTATTTTATTTTAAAATTAATAAAATAAAGTTAGAATAGCCATTTTTTCCCCTAAATTAGTTTGTAAAATGAACATTGCCAAATCCATAATGCATTTGAATAACTGATGGAGATTTATCAGTTTATATTTATTTTTGCGTAGAAATTTTTTCAGAATTTCTATTGCAGGGGTCGGCAAGTAATTTTAGTTGGGGTCTGGATACTTTTGAAATTCTTATAGAGAGGTGCAGAAAAATTCCTCACATCTTACACAAGCTATTATTAGACTACGTTTTAGTTTCTGTTACGCTGTTTTAAAGTGTTTAGTACGCGCTAAAACAATCATTTGCAGTTCAGTAAATATTTTAATCTCTGTTACGCTGCTTAGAATTTAAGAGTCAAAATTTAATATGTAGTGCCGGATCTAGAAGCCGGGGCTCTTGCCGGCCAAGGGCGGCAACTTCTGGTGGGGTGGGGGGCACTTCAAATCCCCCCTATTTCTGCTTTTTTTTTTCTTTCGTTGAATTTCGATATTTAATAGTAAGTTTATTTTTATTTTAAATGTTTTGTACAATTAGTCAAGTGCATGCGGGGCAAAGTGAAATAGTTCATTTTTGTTTCCTTATTCAATCATTTATTAAATCACTTACGTAGTTATTTATTAATTCATTTGCATTCTTTTATTCAATTATTTACTCATATTCAATCATTCATTCACTTATTTTCTTATTTATTCACTCATTTACTTTCGTTATCTATTCTTTCTTTAATTCATTCATCATTTTATTCACTCATTCATTTCACCAAAACTATTCGTGATAATCAAAACGAAAATGAATGTTTGATTAGAAAAATATATTATTTTTCACTTTGTCCCATGAGAAAAAAAAGGTTAAAAATTTCCTTTAAAAAAATCATCTTTTTTTTTTTTTAAATTTGCAAACTTACTGCCAAAAATAAAAAATAAATTTTCCATTGCAAGTTTTGAAAAAAATATTGTTTTCTCTTTATGTGCTGCAATTTTCAGGACAAATTTCCCATTTGATCATTTTGAAAGTGGTAAGTTTTCGAGGAGTGCCCCCGCCTAAGAGCAAGGGTACCCCCCTTAATAATGAGATGACACCCCAAAAAAGAGAAAAATATCCCTTAAAATTTCAATAGCGCAGTCTGCGGTATGACCCTCCCCCCTCCCCTAGGTGGGCAACCCTGAGTTATCGTTAATATTTCACTTAACACCACCTTCTCCTACTGCATTATATTTATCTTTCCAAATGTGCTTTTGCAGCGAAGATTTTACCTTAAACTATTATCATTATTGAAAATTGAAAAGTGATATCTCTGTGCAGGTAAATTGGATAAAAATGAAACAACGTTTAAAAGCACAGAAAAGATAGAAATTTATAAAAACGCAGACATGTTTCGGAGGCAATAGCCTCCTTCCTCAGTGCGAAATGTACAAATGAATGAATCAAGGTCAAGGGAAAGTTTAAATTGCGTAACCGGAAAAACATTGACCAATCAGCTATCAGCGAGTGCTGAGGCAAAATGTGACGTATTCTAACATGTAAGATTGAATAAGATTGGAGAAAAATGTGGAACAGCAAAAGACTCATTGCAAAGATTATTTAAGTTTTTATGAATGTAAAAGGATTCCAGAAAATCTAATTCACCTACTGTTGTAGGTCTGCAAATGATCTTGGCTTCCGAAAAGAGAAAATTGTGCCCTGTGTCCCAACAATGTTTAGCAATTGAAGATTTGTTCAGTTCCTGTTTTTTAACGTGGTTTTCATGTTCTTTCGAGCGAAATTTAATGAACAAATCTTCAATTGCTAAACATTGTTGGGACACAGGGCACAATTTTCTCTTTTCGGAAGCCAAGATCATTTGCAGACCTACAACAGTAGGTGAATTAGATTTTCTGGAATCCTTTTACATTCATAAAAACTTAAATAATCTTTGCAATGAGTCTTTTGCTGTTCCGCATTTTTCTCCAATCTTATTCAATCTTACATGTTAGAATACGTCATATTTTGCCTCAGCACTCGCTGATAGCTGATTGGTCAATGTTTTTCCGGTTACGCAATTTAAACTTTCCCTTGACCTTGATTCATCCATTTGTACATTTCGCACTGAGGAAGAAGGCTATTGCCACCGAAACATGTCTGCGTTTTTATAAACTTTTTATCTTTTCTGTGCTTTTAAACGTTGTTTCATTTTTATCCAATAATCATTATTATTGTTAAAAATCTATCATAAGCATAAGAAATGTTACCAATATATATTTAAAAAAATAGACACATTAGTTAAATAGAAAACCTTTATAATAGCCGGGGAGCTAAACGACAAAAATCAATGGAAAACTGCAAATTATGATAAGAAGATGCCACTTGGTAGGAATGTTGTTTATGACTATGAAATGAAATTAAGACCCAGAGGCACTTTCAAAAACCGTTTAAAACCAAGATGGCGGCGTTTTTCAAAATGGCTACCCATATTAGAGTTTTTTAATATATGTCGTACAAAAGAGGTTTTTTATATCGAATTATAGGTTTTTCAGGTCACAGATTTCATTTTCTATGTTGAAAATAAGCTAAATGTTCATTTTGGTGCTTTTTTTAAACTTAATTTTATTACTTACAAAAGAGATTATGTGCTTTTCAAAGTACCAATGTAAAAATAGGAAAAATATTAAATGCAAATATGTACAAAAGTATTAGTACTACGTCGTTAGTCAAACAGTGCTTCATTCTTCCATTGATTTTTGCATAATAGTGTGCAGAACAGACCAATACTTCTGCAGCTACACTTGTTCTTGCAAATTTTGCAGGTGCACTTTTTGAGCTCAGTGCATGAATCAGAAATATCCGGTAACTCAGACCATTTCAGCTGCCATCCAACCTTATTCACTTGCAGATGGTGCACATATGATGTGTTTTTGAGCTTGTCCCCAAATGTATCCAGCCTTGAAAGCACTTCGCAATACTTGTTGCTGGCAAACTTTCAAGTGGCCTGTTTTTTTTTTTTTTTTTTTTTTGTCATAAACAATTTTTTCCTTGCATTATTTACAGTGTCGCTATTACTAGTGGAAAAGTACAGTAGTACTACAATTTACCTTTCAAAAATGTCCAAAATTTCGCTCGGTATAGAACTTTGAGGTTGTGAAATAAATAAAAAATGCCAGTTTCTTCTTTAAATATCACCCTTGCCTCCCAAGTGGATTTTATGGACTTCCCAGTGAATCTAGGAATGCTGTCACAAAACCTATGAAGGCATGAAATCCTGGTAAAGCCTTTCTTTTCCTCTTCTTTTCCAATAGCTTCATATATGGCAAGCACTGTAATGGATTTGCTGTTGATTCCTGTTCCAAAAGCAATCCAAAGTTTACCTAGACTTAATGTTGACAATGAAAAAAAGTAAGATATTGCTAAGACATCTGTATCAACAATGCACATGACAATCTTCCTGTAACCGTTTTCTACCATGTTTTGAAGATGCAGTTTCATTCTTGAGCTTGTTTCCTCTGGGCCAGGGCAAGTAACATCAATGAGGGAAGTTTTTGCAGTACTATTTCCTGTAATGTCGTCACCTATAGTCGTCAGAACCTACAAATTTTTTTTATGGAACTTACAGCTAAACGTACCTAACAGAGCAAAGAACCCTTCTTTGTTATTTGAATTTCTTAAAAATCCTGGCCAATTTTTAGGTAAAGTGCCATGTGAAAGCCCTTGTCTTCTTATTCCTGCTCCCCACTTCTCTCTAGTTTGACCTTTAATCGTTGGTGTAACATATATGCCCCAAATAAAATCAATTCGCTGACATTGCAAAGTCTCAATATCTTTACAAACGTAAAGTTTAAATATGTTTTCATAGTAATCAACAAATGTTTTAGAGGTTTGTGGTTTTAAATTACGCACGTCCGGTTTCAATCCATCTAAAAAGATCTTTATGATGCAGAGATTGAACTACCAGAGCTACATGGATCATATTGTGCACAGTGATGTCAATTCCTTTTTATGTACTTTTTTTTATTTTTTTCATCTTTTGCTGCCGCTGAAAATCCCATGGCTTTTAGTTTTTTTTTTTTTTTTGAGAAAGCACAATTGCTTATTGTTCTCATTTGACTGTTTTGGCGTGCCATCATTTTATTTTCCCACCAGCACCCTCTGCCAGCATCACCGTCGACCGGCTCCTCACGATGCTGCTCCTATAGCGAAAACAGTCTCCAGGTTGCGTCCATATCCTACACACACACGCATACACACACACACACACGAACGCCTACATACACGCGCGTACACACACAGCACTGCATACACAACATGCACACACATGCATACATACACACACACACGAACGCCTGCACACACACCCGTACGCACGCAGCACTGCGTACACAACAAGCACACACATGCTTACATACACACACACACACACGCACGCACCCACACACTTGCGCCTACACAAACACAAACGCGCATACATACACACACGCTCGTGATTGCGAAAAACATAATTTGAATTCAAGATGCCAAAAATTCAAATTAATTTTTTTTTTGTTTCTTTTTTCACCTTCCCCCTACTCCAGTTATAAGCCTCGACCGTCACCACTGCTGTTAGGTACGTTAGCTGTAAGTACCATAACAAATGTGCAGGTTCTAACGACTTTCAATGAAGACATCAAAGGAAATAGTACTGCAAAAACTTCCCCCATTGATGTTGCTTGCCCTGGCGCGGAAGAAACACGCTCAAGAATGATAGTGCATCTTCATGACATGGCAGAAAACCGTTTCAGGAATATTGTCGTGTGCATTGTTGATGTAGATGTGTTAGTTTTTGCAATATCTTACTTTTTTTCCCTTGTCAACATTAAGTCTGGATAAACTTTGGATTGCTTTTGTAACAGGAAACAACAGCAAATGCACTACAGTTAATAGCATATATGAAACTATTGGAAAAGAAAAGCTTTACCAGGATTTCAAGCCTTCATAGGTTCTGTGACAGCATTCCTAGCTTTACTGGGAATTTCAAAAAATCAACTTGGAAGGCATGGATGATATTCAAAGAAGAAACTGTGGCGTTTTTATTCATTTCGCAACCTGAAAGGTACGTAGTAGTACTACTGTACTGTTCCACTAGTAATAGCGTAATTGTAAATGAAGCAAGGAAAGAGTTGTTTGTGACAAAAAATCGGCCACTTGAAAGTTTGCCACCAACAAAGTATTGCGTAGTGCTTTCCAGGCTGAACACATTTGACGACAAGCTCACAAACATATTATACGTGCACCATCTCCAAGTAAATAGGGTCAGATGGCAGCTGAAATGGTCAGAGTTACTGGAAATTTCTGATTCGTGCACTGAATTCATAAGTGCACCTGCAAAATCTGCAAAAACAAGTGTAGCTGCAGAGGTGCTGGTCTGTCCTGCACACTACTATGCAAAAATTAATTCAAGAATGAAGCAGTGTTTGACTAAAGAAATAGCACTAATATTTTGGTACATATTTGCATTTAATATTTTTCCTATTTTTATATAAGCACGTATTTTTTTTCCTATTTCTTGAAAAGCACGTAATCTCTTTTGTAAGTAATAAAATTATACTTCAAAAAAAAAAAAAAAAAAAACATAATGAAGATTTATCTTATTTTCAACATAAAAAATGAAATCTGTGACCTGAAAAACCAATAATTCGATACAAAAACCTCTTTTGTACGACATATATTAAAAATACTCTAATATGGGTAGCAATTTTGAAAAACGCCGCCATCTTGGATTTAAACGGTTTTTGAAAATGCCTCTGGGTCTTAATTTCATTTTATAGTCATAAACAACGTTCCTACCAAGTGGTATCTTCTTATCATAATTTGCAGTTTTCCATCGGTTAGCTCCCCAGCTATATTAAAAAACGAAATACACAGACTTAACTCAAATAACGCCTCTTTTCTCCTATCTTATCATGTTTAAATGTCAGAACTATTTTTACTTGATGCTTGAAAAGTAAAGATTGGCAGAAAAGAGTATCTTTTTTTCAGGCAGACATAAAAAAAACATATTATTATTATTTTTCTTTTTTTTTTACGTCTGAATGGGATTGACAGACATTCGGGGAGTTTGGCACCAGTTTCTTCGAAAAGTCAAGACTTAAAATTAGACAGAGATAAATGTTAAAGATGCATAAACAGACCTCGTTATTTTATCCTACCAAACCTTCAAATTTGAGTGCGTGTTAGTGTTGGCAAATCCCCTGCCACGTTTCTAAACATAAACTGAATAGAAAATGAAGATAAGCGCTGGTTTCATATGAAAGGAGAAATTTAAAAGTGAAATAATATTTTCCTTGACTTGCTTTAACGGAAGCTGAATTTATTTTTCTGTGAGGTTAAACCGTATGCGTGAAGTAAAAATTAAGCTATTTTGCTTGTTTTCCTGTTTGAGAAAAATAAATTTAAATACTAATAGCAACTGGCCAGTCATTTCAGTTTTTCCAGCGGGTCAAAGGTTGCATAATCAGTGTAAAAACCATCAAAAACGGTGACAACATATTTGTTTGCATCTGTGAAATGACTCAAAGGTTAAAAAGAAAATAATGTGAATCGAGTATATGCAGGGTTGCACCTTAGAGCAAGAATTAAAATGGAGGGAGCAAGTCCAATCATTGGCTTAGCAAAAGCTGACCGAAAGACCCCAAGTCACGTGACTCAACACCGACGAATGGTTGGCACGTTATGCGTCAAGCAAGTGAAGGAAACCTGATTTCTTCCAATGCTCTGCTTTAAAATCTATCACGTGACTTGGGGTCTTGGTTTCATGAATGAAAGTCTTCACTCCCTCCATTTTATCTCTTCTCAATGGGTTGCACTTATTGAGTTACAGTAAACTTCGGATTATCTGGGGCCATTCACACTTTCAAAAAAAAAAAAAAGAAAAAAAAAGAAAGGGCCGATGAATAACTAAATATTGATAAATGTATATCACAATGCATTTAAAACTTAAATTTAGACAATCCAATTTCTTCCTTGACCCTCCCTTCCAATGACATCAAAATCTCAGCGAAACCTGACTAGTTGAAACGATTTTGTTACTTTACACTACTCACTGATGTTTAGATCTACATTGCTTTTAACGCACGTAAACAAGTGACCGGACCAGACTTATTAGAAAAAAATTCTCCTCCCCTATATGCATTTGGTGAAACCTACTTTGATCAGTTGAAGTAAATCGGTTTGCAGGATTTGCACAGTACCGTTTTTACCTACTTTGCGGATTATCCCCGAAATTCGCTTATCCGCTGTTACCGTGCCAGCCTTTTCTGCAGATAATCGGGAGTTAACCTTCCTCTTATAAAAAGAGGCTCTTAGCCTTTCTCTTTCTTATGGAAATGCTTTCATTTTGACTCATGCGATTCATTTTCATTTCTTTTAAATCTTTTAAGTCTTAGTAGTTTCTTCTATTTACTACGGTCGAACCCGCTTATAACGAGCGAGAGGGGAACGTGATTTTTGCTCGTTGCAAAATTCAGAAGATCCCCCCCCCCTCCACGCACACACACTATCCCGTGCCAAAAGAATGGGCCTGCCTTTCCATTTTAAGCCGGACACGATCTTGATGAGAATTATTTTTACTTCCTTTTACAAAAAAGGAAGTATTGTATTCGCGAAAAATTTTTCACTCAAAAATCGCCCTTAATTTCCATTTTGCTCACCCCCAAATGAATGTTGAGTTTTTTTTTCGATTCGACCACATGCGGAAAAGTGCCTAAGAATGTATAGACACGCGAAATATCCATTTTGACCATCACCGAGGTAATTACAACGACTTTTCTCGTGACGTCTGTATGTATGTGCGTATGTGTGTATGTGCGTATGTGCGTATGTGCGTATGTATCTCGCATAACTCAAAAATGGTATGTCCTAGAAAGTTGAAATTTGGTACATAGACTCGTAGTGGGGTCTAGTTGTGCACCTCCTATTTTGGTTGCATTCGGGTGTTTCTAAAGGAGTCTTTTGCACCTTTTTGGGGGGAAATCATTGTTAATTTCGATGCAAACTCAAGTGGTGTTATAATTTGGCGGTCACTTGGCGATATATCGCCAGTCTTTTGGTTGCCAAGTTTTGTCGCCAACTTGGCGAAAAATTTGGCGATTTTTTTTTTTTTTTTAAAATCTGCTTTCAATGTGGCCATTGCTAGTGATATTTAAAGAGTTAGAGAGAGAATCCCATTAAAATTGCAATAATAGGGAAATAGCATTAAATTGGTGTAAAAGGAAGTCATGTGATGCACACATCAGCTCGTTTTTTCTTGAAATGAGTTCAGTTTCGAAAAAAAAAGTAAAAACAAAAATTAATGGAAGAGAGCTGTTCCAATATCCAAACTTCATTTTAAGTCAAGTACTTGAATGAAAAATGATATACTAAATTAACTTTGTTCCTTAACTTGAAATAATATGCATATTCTTCCTTAAAAACTTTTTATTTTTTTTATTTTTTTTTTTTTATCAAGTATTTAGCTCCCGCTTCTTCAGTGGGACGGATAAACGGATATTGTGGGCCGTATGCTGCCCGAAAGCCTTAGGTTGCAAAGTCCTAGGTTAATCAGTTATTAATATGTAAGAAAATGCAATACTTTGGGAAGTATTTTCTAAAAAACATAGGCGAAGTGTACTTAAAATGATATCCTCTCATACTTTATAGTAGTCAGCAGTGATTTAGCGAGAGGGAGGGGGGGGGGGGGTAATCTCAGGACTCAATGTTTCAACCCATATTGCCAGTATCATACGGTACTTTATATACATGTGAGGTTGGTTAAGACTTCTGCCCCCCTCCCCGAAGATAAACCCAGGGGGGTGAACAGAAATTTTGGGGCTCGTCATAAATGACTTCCACGGGCCCTCTCCATATTGTTTACCCTACGTCCCTACATATCTTCACTCCTCATTTTAAAAATCTCGGGTCCGGGCCAACAGGTTTCCCTCCCCCCCCCCGTGCACGCCCCTGGGCATGGGCCGCAGAGAGAAAAGGCGGACCCATTGTCAGTTTTTCCGCCGTGCCCCTCCCGCCCCCAAAAAAGAAAAAAAGAAAAAGGGGGAAGAGAAGAAAAAAAGGGGGGGGAGAGGGGGAAGAAAAAAATCAAAACTGCCTACTAGAAAACAATTAACTCTATTAAAAGTACCACAACAGTAAATACCAAAAGTAAATTTTACTTAATCTTTACGTTTTCTCTTATTCGGAGTTTTTCTCCCCCTTTTTCTTTCTTACTTTCTTTTTTTTTCTTTTTTCTTTCCTTCTTTTCTTTCTTTTTTTTTTTGCGTCAGCGTCGCCGCCCTCCCCCCCCACCCCCAGGCCAAAAGGCCTGGGCCCCTAGTTTCCGACTAGGCTGACATGGCCTCTCGTCCGGCCTGCCTCTGGGTAGTAAACCGGATCCGTCTGCCTGGCTTGCTTGGTTTTTAGTGCGAATGATGCTGGGTAATCACCGATTTTGTATAAGCCTTAAATAAGCAAATGGCGTCGCACGTGTAGCATTTTTGTTACAATACAACAATGTTCTGATGATATTTATACCTATAATTCGTGTCGTTAATGTCTAAAAGCATTGTACAACTAGAACGCTCTGAACTTAAATTCTTGGGAGGGTGGAAATTCTCAATTTGCCAAATAAAATTCCAAATTTTGACGAATGATGATAATTTTGTCAAATGGAACTCCAAATTTTGTCGAATCGTCAGACAAAATTTGCAGAATAAGGAAATTTTTGGGAGGTCCCAGTGACCTCCCGTCGGGGTGCCCCTACGTACAGTCGAGGAAAAAATGTTTTCTGAAAAAGGAGAGGCGTACTTAAAGGTCGAGAGACTCATTATCAAATCAAATCTGAAATCTCTTAATTTCATTAGAACTGAGATCAAGGAAATGAGCTCGTACTCTGTCACCCAGCGCCATTCTACGAAATTTCAACGCACGTCATTTTCAGTAACCATGTAACTTCTTTTCCAGTTCAATGCCATCGAAAGCGAGGACATTTGCATGTTCAACAATATCTTCATCATGAGTGCTTCTATTAATTTAAACGCTATTGGGCTTCTGAGGAAGATGTGTCTCTCACTCATTTATAGAAGACGAATTGCGGAGGTACCATTTTGGATTCTGGCACCTTGACAATTCTTGGATCTGTCAAGGTAGACGTACGACAAAAGTTCTACTCATTGCAAGCTAGGATAAGAAAGATGTTTCCTGCTCCCGAACTTCGGTTGAGCTCAGATTTATTCATACCCTTTTAGCAAGAAAGAGGGGGAGGGGGAAGCTTCTTTTATGTACATGCATAGACATGAAGGTTGGGTGATATTTTTACTGTTAAACGACTTCACACGAATAAGCCATTTGCTGCTTAAATACGGAGAAAGGTAATATGCTTGCAATTGGACATAGACTGATGCTCATGTACTATTGCTTTTCGCTTAGGAATTACTTTCCATTTATTATCCTTAGTAACTGTTTTAGTTTTGACATGTTGTTTTGTTTCCAAAAGTTTCCTTTGCCTTATTCTGGAATAACGTACTCATGATGGTTTAAATTCAAGCTTTTTTTTTTTTTTTTTTGATTGAGTTTTGGGGAAATTTTTGTTATTTGATCATCGATCACCTTTCTCTACTCCAAAGAGTTTTCTGATTTTCAAGCAAAATATTATTAAAATCAGTGGTTACTCAATATGTTTTTTCTTGTCTCAGGAAACTCAGATAATAACTATTTCACATGAGTCCTAATATTAAAATGAATTCACCTAAAACCAAACAGATGCAAGTGCCAAAATTAAAAAGTTGGAAATTACTTGCACAATTGAAAGGGGAAATACATCTGTTCTGAGGCAAGAGATGACAATTGTAGCATCCCCATCAGTAGTTGCTGCATAGCAGCAATTACTGGGGAATTCAATTGATTCAGCCTTCAACTGATTCAACCTTGAATCATTTGAAAATAGATACAAGACAAAAATATATTTACGTCTTGAACTGTCATAATTTTTGACTGCATTTATTCAAACGTCCCCCCCCCCCAAAGAGCAATGTCTCCCCCCCCTTCCGATGCCACAAAGACTCCCCAAGAACGAGAGTCTCACCAAAAAAAGAGAAATATTTCCCTGAAAACTTCACTCCCCCCCAAAAAAATTCAATGGCTCAGTCTGTGCCGTGCCCCCCCCTCCCTGGTGGGTACCTCAGCATTTGCACAGCAACTCACAAAATGCTCGGCAGGCATTATATGGCCCGTGGATCAGAGGTCGAGTTTTGCTATTTTAATAAATGCATACTAAGGTCCCCTAAATGACTTTCAATTTTAAAAGGATTTTCACAAAGCAACATACTCGTGTATAATAAGTAATCTCACTGAGAGTTCCCGGAAAAGTATAGAGAATGGAATCAAATACGTATCTCGCAAAATGGGGAAAACATCAAATTACATCAAATTTTATGTGAAAAGAAAAAATGTTCACGGAATCAGAACCGCGTAACGATGTTCCGGTGTGTTCGGGCACAAGTGCATCACTATTTCACTTGCATAGATTTTTTTCGTAAACTGATTATAACAGGTGGATAATCGCGGTAGCAAATTTGTGTCGAAACGCGTAACTGCGGGAAGCATTTTCAACAAAACAAAACTTCTGTCTGTGTTATGTCTGAAGTTTTAACCTGAAATCAACATGTGTTTTTCAGGGGAAAAAGTAAGTATGAATATATAGCGGTACATCTCGAAAAACAGCATCGAAGAAAATCAAGGTTTTAAGCAGTATTAATAACAAGGTAGGCGAATACCCTAAATATGGATTTTTTAATATTCACTGCAGCTCTTTGAAATTTTACACGATTATTTTATGCGACATAAATAACGCATTTTTATTATTTTTTTAGCTTTGAAAATATTGAAAGTCTCTCTCTTTTTTTTTTAAAGCAAAAAACAATTTTTTTTTTCTTCGAAACTATTTCTTTAAAACTTCCAGTGTATTCAATTTTTCATCATTAAAAAAAATTGTGTCTAACTCTTCGTTAGATACCAACGAATGATATGAACGTCCAAAATTCGTAATAATTGACTAAAAATGTGTTCAGTTGCTAAATACTTGAAATTTCTTCCCGAAAAACGTGGTTTTCTCTGCCTAACTTAAATTTATCACAACTTAAAAACTGTAACTGATTTTAAAGCAGAAAGGGCTCGGTCTAGCTCAAAAAATATTTTCATGGGTTCACCCGAGCACAAAACAGTTACAAAAACACACATTTAACATAAATGTTTAATGTTTCATAATGAATTTCTAATGTTTTTGATCTCAATGAATTTCGATAAAATGATGCGGGGGAGGGGGCATCCCTAAAGTTTCTTAGGGTTACCAGATCTCATAGGTGCTTCACTACCATAATGTGCCCTGAAGAAAAAAAACTATAACTGATGAACACCGCGCATACTGTAACTACACAAAACCCCTTCCCTTGCTTTATCGCCATTTTAAAAAAATATTTCACTCGAGCTGCCAACTGAAAACACAATTACAAAACTTGTTGAGTTTGTGGTTATTTTGATACATTTCTCTTCGTTGTACGTATTATACTAATATATGTATCTCATTTATATTAACCCTGTAAATTCTAACTATAAGTGAAGTACACCTTTGTGAAAATTAATGGAATCAAGCAAATTTTAAAAAAAAATCACCATTATTTACGTCACTTAATTATAAAATCAAAATCCTCATTTAGTAAGCCCCCTCCCCTTTTTGCCCAGCACCATTTTCACTCTAGTGGGCATTGAGAATACTACAGCTTTGCACTTTGAATTCTTGATCTCTAAACCGTGTTTTTAGCAAAGCGCAAATTATTTTTTCTTTTGTTGTGCAATCAGAGTTTCACTCAATGTCACAATGGCCTGCCTCTTCTGTGAAAAAATATCCATGGCTAACAAAAAGATAAAAAGTGGCCGGATTGAGAAAAAACAGCAGAAATATCTAAACATTTATAACACTTAAACAAAACACAATATTTATGACAAAAAAGCGTGAGGTTATAGCGTCTAATCAACTGGTAAGCAAAACAGCAGTTATAAACAAAGATTGAAAAACCTAAAAAATTCAAAAATTAAAAATTCGCAACTTGATTCCATTAATTCGCGCAAGGGTGTACATTTCACTCAATTAACGCAAAAAAATTTACTTACGGTTTTTTCCCCCGAAGTTTTACTATTATTTAAGCTAACTTATTAAAAAATACAACCGTTCTTTAAATAAAGCTATCCATCAAAATTTTACCGGTTGCGGAGTTTGATGAAATCAAAAATTTTCAAAGCCCTCAAAAGAACTGAGTCAGTTGAGTGAAATGGTTCTGCAAGCAAAAGCGACGGATATTCAAAACTGAGATGAAATAGAGGAGGCTTTCAACGCAATATAGCAGTAAGATTAATAAAACGGCTCAGGTGCATGGTAGGGAAGGGTTCTCCGAGAGAGAAAGCGCTTCAAATCGAGAGAAAAATTTTCTCCTAACTTGCATTCCAAACATCTCTGGAATACTAAGGATAAATAGACAAAATACTTCGCCATCTTCCGGTTACTCGAACAAGTAGGGAGAATCTAGGGGGAAAGGAATGTGTGGGAGTGTAAAGAATAGAAGCATGATTAATATGTTACCCATCAAATGATGAAATGTTACAAATAAACTGCACACAACTATATAATTTTTCTATCGAATTTTTTGTCAGCAGTTAAGCTGGGTATGTGATTCTCAATCCATTTGCTCAGGTTTGACATTTTTACGTATATATTTGCACGGAATTTGAAAGGCAAAATTTCCCGGAGTCTTAAATTTTGCCTTTCCCTTTTAATATATTTTTGAACATACGGGAACCATTCTGTATCATGATATAAAGTATCATTATATCAGAAGATATATCAACTTTCCAAGAAAAAACTTTCGTGTTAAAAAACATTTTGTACGTGCTGCGGATAACCAAAGTCATACCCGTATGTTGAACTCGTTCATTTGAACGACTTCGTTCGTTTCAAAAAGTTGCAGGTGATATCTTTGCGAGAGTTGCTCTAGAACATTGAAAATGTTTCATTCGATCAGGAATATTCTTTTAAAGAAAATCAATTAAAATTACCTAAGAGTAGAAAAATATGGCAATGAAAATTTAATCAAAAAACATCGAATTTAGGTTTAGATGTAAAAAGCAATTACAGTTCATTTTGCAAGATATTTCTCGGTAACCCAGGGGTAAGACACTTGTTTTCCACTCCAAAAGTCGCAGGTTCGATTCCAACAAATTAAAAAATAAATAATTTAATTGCAATTACTGAAAAAAAATAAAACAAAATTGACGTGATGTGACGTCGAAAAATTTGAAAAACTGATCTTCAAAACACAAAGAAAAATCACTAAGTAACGCCCTATAAAACATTTTGAAGTGGAAATAAAAATAATAAGAGAGAACTATAAAATAAATATCGTTTATCGTACTGCACAGTTAATTTTGAAGAGTCGGTCATTTAGACCGGTTCGTTCATGTACGTTACATACCTAATATCTTCGTTTAAAAAAAATATTCAATCTTTCTCCAGCGAGTTAATGAGAAGTTTTAGTTAAAACGAAAACTGCAAGCAATGACGTAAGATATGTTAAAGCACCGAAAACAAATTCCCTCAGCAATTGTTTTATTTAAAATACTAGCTTATTACCCGGCGTTGCCCGGGTGCTTTTCAATGCAACATATCTTTTGGATAATCAAATGAATGAATTCTATCTAAATGAGCGTAAAAAATTGCATTCGCACCACTCTCTAGGCTCAAATCTTCAAAAGACTTTCCATATTACAGAAAATCAAGCATTTGCCGAAAAAGTAGCATCAACTTAAAGTGAAAAAGTATGAGGCACGTTGTCTAGGATCTGTAGTGTTCGCTGGTACGTTGTCTGAGGTTAAATCAGAAGGGTGGTACATAAATTGTCTTAATGCAAAGACAAATGATTGTCTTTTGCACATCTTGTGGGACAACCTTTTACGTGATGCTTCGAAAGAAAAGCGTTGTGCCGCCTTTGTAGGTTTTGCTTTCCCCAAGACTTAAAAAAATGCAACGGTACTTTTCACGCACATTTTATTCGGAAATAAATCATTGAATGTTTCCTTAAAAAGAGTCGTGAGCTTACAAAAAAAAAAAAAAAAAGGCAATCCCTATTATCTGGCAAAAATATATACAAAATAGTCTTCTTGGACACAGTTACAATATTTTCAGATTAATTTAAAATCATCCACAATGTCCAAAAGCTAAACAGATAGTTCACCATACGGAAAATAAAGAATTCATTCAGTATTGTTAATAGACGATAACACTTCGTTTTACGGATTTTCCGGCGGTGTTTTTCGAATGAAGGTATCAAGTGACACGTTATTTTGTATGTTTTCAGGCAAGCACATTTCGCAGAAAAAGTTTGCTTACTATAAAAAACTTTACAAAATGTGTCTGCTTCCTCTTAACATGGAGATTTAGTGCCAAACCATAGAGTAAAATTGGATAAGTGTAACTTTCTTAAAAAGACGCACGTCAGCTACATTTTATTTTCTTATATTGACGATTGACGTCAAATTTCTATTTTCGTAGGTAAAAATGATAGTTAGAGAGTAAAATTAATGTCTTGTAACGATTTTAAATTTGTCAAGATTTAAGTTATAGTTCAAATTTTTAAAACCTAATGCTTGCCGACTTGCCGTAAATGTTATATATGATATCTCACACTGATGCAGGTAGAGAGAGCACGTATTTAAGTTTGCTGCTTTAGACAAATTATTCCTTAGAGAACACCAAAATTTTAATTTGAGACACAGTCGTCGTGAGTGGTGGGAATGGGTCCACTGACTACATTACAGTTGTTATTTTAAGTTATGTAAAACAATAAAAATGGAAGTAGGTGGACTTGAACTTATTGAACGAACTAGTTAAAAACCGTCAATTAAACTGCGTTATAGAGAAAGAAGTAGGCGTGCGCATTTTGGTCACTATCCGCGTTAGATTTTTTTAAAAATTATTTACAGTCCATGAAATTAAAAAGAAACGTCTTGTTTGTACTTACAACTGCCTAAAAGACAAATCTTTTGTTTATATTTTACAGAATCTTGTTGCATATTTTGTTCCCCTTATCCACAGCTTAAAAGTAAACGAAATGTATTTTCCGTTTTGAAACGTAGTCTAAAAATTTAAAACTTAAATGATTCAAAATTTTCTGATCCATAAATTTAACCCAAAACTTTCTCCTAAATGTTTTTCTTAGTCCCCCTCCCAGCAGCAAGAATAATTACATTTTTGAGTGAAACCAACTGAGCAAGTAATATAAAGCTATCTATATTCGAAAATAGTTACATCTCAAATGCATTTACAGCACATAATCGACTGCTCTTATGACTTGTTGCTCGTGATAGAAAACGGAAATCTCACTGAAGATTGCAATCTCTTGAAGTTTAAGAAAGGTCCATTGTGGTTACATGTGAGATACAAAGTGTTTCACCTTATCCCTATACTGTTAAAGAGAGTTTAAGCTATTTAAAGTGATAATTTTCCATATATATCTCACAGCACTTCTTCAATGACGGTTGAAATGCTTAGTGGTAGCTATAAATTTCCAATAATTTTCGATTGTTTACAATAGCAGTTATCGCACTGAGCTTTGTAATTGGAAATGTAGTTTTGTTCAACTTATTTCACGATGAAGAAAAAACTTCATATTGTAGCGCAATATTTCATCATGCCGTTTTGAATAATAATTTCTGTGTCAAAAGTTGCATCATACCCTCTAACAGATTTAAAATTATTGCTAGTCGGCGAAGATGCTTCAACAGGTGCATTATTACTCGAGCGTTAAGGTAAAATAAAATTTCAAATGAAAAAATTTGTTTATATAAAAAACGTAGCAATTTTTTGCAGTTTAAAGCAGTTTAAATTTAAATTAATATTTATTTGCATTTTTTCCAAACTTTAAACTCCAACCCTCCCAAACTGTATGAATTCCGCCAAATTATATTTCCGTGCAGTTTTGCGGATAAAAAAGGTGCACAACCTTTAATTTTAGCACACAATGGGAATCCTAGTATGGCAGTTTATGTGCATTAAAGAAAAGTCATGACCCCCCCCCCCCACCTTGAAAGACAAATTCCAGCTACGTCACTATGCACAAAAATGAATATTTTGCAATTTATTTTTCTATATTAGTATTTTTTGCCCCCGTTCTTTGATGATGATAGCCTGGAGTGGTTTAACTTAGTTGAACCGAATTCGGTAAAGATTCGACGTAAATCATGGAACAGTATAAAGAACATAAGCATGTTGGTTTTAAAGATCATACAACATTTAATTGTTAAAGCTTGTACACGGATAATGAATGAATTATTGATACCCAACTAATTTTAGTATTTTCTGGGCTGTTCATGTGGAAAATACCGATCTATAATTTCGTTTTACCATTCTGCTACGGAAATACCAAAGCAAGCAGAACCGTCGGAGACCGCAATACATTCCTGCTTTGCAGAATGCTAATCAAAAAACGCTGAACAGCAGCATTTCGCTGTCGTTCGGTTTTCTTGAAAAATATGCTCGGCGCTTGTAGCAAATCGGCATTTACGGCCAACGTTGATAATACCTTTAGTGTTGATTTCATTTAAAATATCCCCTGGTAGTTATAAGTTGCTAATCATTTTCATTTGCTTCGAACCAAGTTTCACAAATTTAACGATTACAGTTTATCTTTGAAGAGACTTCATT
This sequence comes from Uloborus diversus, assembly GCF_026930045.1. Classification (NCBI taxonomy): domain Eukaryota; kingdom Metazoa; phylum Arthropoda; class Arachnida; order Araneae; family Uloboridae; genus Uloborus; species Uloborus diversus. Next base: position 145,927,940 of record NC_072733.1, read on the forward strand.
TAGGGCATTTTTTACAGGCTTTTCATTCAGACCTCATAACAATATGAAAATTCGTTATGTCGAAAACAGCCCTTTTATGATCAAAAATAAACTTTAACCTCTTTGGATCTTTTTTAAATTCCAAAAACCAGCCTATATGAATTCTTGAGCAATAATTTACCTCTGTGCCACATTTGGAAGAAATCCGACTAAAACTGGATTTGTATATGAAACATACACACATACCCACACACCCACAAACGTACATCCATTTTTATATATATAAATAAATTATTATATATATATAGATACATGTAAGAAAAGACTTGACCACATCCCTCCCCTTTGAAAGATAAATTTCGAATGCGTTATTGTACTTTACTATGATTATTTTGCAATTTATTTGCTTTATTAGTACCTTTACCCCTGCTCTTTGACAGCCTGGAGCGACTTCTATTAAACCAAATTAGGTTATCGGTTATAGTTGAACCGAATTACTTAAAGATTCGACGTAAATCAAGGAATAGTATAAAGAAAATTTACATATTGCAAATTGGTTTGATAAGGATCATAGAACATTAAATTAAATTTCTGTTGTAAGGATGAAATAGATGTGGTTTTAATAAAAGTAGTCTAATGCTGAAACAGTCGAAGATGGTACGTCAATATTGAATGCAATATTATTACCTTACTCATGTTTGTATTTTCTCTGCTATTAACGGGAAGAACACTGATAAAAAAATACACGACACCTTACTGTTGTGGATTTTATAATTAAACAATATTTAAAAATTATAATTAAACGGTAGCAATCAAATTAAGTAGCACCATGAGTAGCATCAATGGACTCCTGGGGCTTCGTAGGTCGCAGTTTAAGAAATGATGTACAGCATCATTTCTTATATCTACGGCTTCCTCGCCAAACATGATTTAGCGCTCATCGCTAAACGGCACTGACGGCCATCGTTCAGGATACGTTTTGTGTTGATTGCATTTAAAATAGCTCCTGGTGGTTATATGTTGATAACCGTTTTCATTTGCTTTGAACCATGCTTCGCAAATTTAACAATTAAAGTTAATCTTTGAAGAAACTTCATCTAGGGCAGTTTTTTACGGGCTTTTCATTTAGACTAAATTCATAACTACACAAAAATTCGTTCGTGCAGAAAAGAGCAATTTTATGACTCAAAATATAAAATTAGACCTTTTTAGGTCTTTTTAAAATTCCAAAAACCCGCTTGTATGAATTCCTGAGCAACAATTTACCTTTGTGCCAAATTTGGAAGAAATCCGACGAAAACTGCGGATTTGTATAAGGAACATACACACATACCCACAAACATACATCCATTATATATATATATATATATATAGATTTCAAGAAACACAGAAACTGGTTCATGTTTTGATTAACCGTGCTGAGTTATTCTTGCCCATTAAATTTAACAATGCATGCCTTATACGTATGTTTGAGAAAGATTTCGTAATACTTACGTTGAAAGAGTACGGAATAGTTCTATTGTACGGGTTGAGTGGTGGCGGAGTTCTATGACATTAGGATACAGAAATTAGCGTACAGCACACCGTCTATAAAAATACGTAGAAAAATAGAGCAAAGTTTCTTCTTTCCAACGATGTATATTTCTATGAGAATAAACAATGTTGTCTATATTTCTATGAGAATAAACAATATTGTCTATTTGTAAAAATGATGGGGATCTTATTTCTGGATCGATACTCGTATATTTGACTATTAAGAAAATAAAATCAATAAAACTAGTAGGCTCAGTCGTGCACTCGACTGGTAGGGCTAAGAAATATGAGTTTTCTATTCTCTATTTTACAAAAAGAAAGTTGGCAACATTGTGCACAGCTCATTGCATCATTCTTAAATTCTGAAGTTATACTGTTTGGAATCTACCTTTGAAGTTGTTGAAAGTGCTCTTCCTGCAATTAAATTTTCTTTGTAACATCACATTTGATAGAAAACTTGAGAAGTACAAAGGGAGAGTTGTTAAACATTTAGAAATTTTGATTCGTTAAAGTTGGCACTACTATCAGTCAAGCAATTTGTTTCACATCCTATTGCTGAAGTGACCTGAATGCAGGGCTGCCCCTCAACAGCGACGGTTCATCCCTTTAATACTATGGAATAACCCCCAGATTGAAAGCCCCAAAAAAGGGAAAGACGCATCAACCCTAGAAATTCAAATGACTGCAGTCTGTGTCATGGACCCTTCTTGTGAGCACCCCTGCTAAATTTTAGAAAAGCGAAAAACCATTCTGCTAATTCATTTGAAATGTACTTAATAGGCATTATTTCTTAAATTTGGATAACTATATACAGTAGAACCTCCATTAAGGGACACCTCCGAATAAGGGACACCTCTATTTAAGGGACACTTTTTCTGGTCCCAGTCCCTTTGAATAGGGATTTCCATCTATTTACCTCTAATTAAGGGACACCCTGTTTAAGGGACAGTCACAAAACCAAAAAAAATAATGTATATATAAGCACATAAGAAATAGTGAATTTACTGGAATTCAAGTTTCACTTTTCCTCCAAAAATATAACTTGAGTTAAGTTTGACTTAAACATAGGTATGTGAAGGAAATAAGTAATGTATTGTAAAAAAAAAAAAAAAAAAAAACCTGCTGAAATTCACATGCATGTTTTGCCCGCTCAACAACTTATTTAAGTAGGTTCAAGGCCAACGTAGAGTGCACAGCAACTAATTAGCTTTGGATATAAAACTTAAAATTTGAACATAAATTGTAATTCACATAGTATTACATTGTAATTTACATAACATAAAGCAAATATATGTAATGAATTACTTCAAAATTATTTCTTGTATGCTACAAATCTTTCCCATTACAAAATTTTTGATTAAATTTTAATTAATAGAATAATATAAGCTTAGAAATTTGAATAATTATGAATTTTATTTAGCATATAACAAACACTTTCAGTATTTAATCATAAGGGATAATTGTCTTAATGCTAATGTTTATTGTGATATTATACTACTAAGTACACGGCCATGCATCAATTCATCCCCCTCCGAATAAGGGACACCTCTATTTAAGGGACAAAAAGTCTGGTCCCCTTAGTGTCCCTTATTGAGAGGATCTACTGTACCAGTTTAGAAGGGTTTCTTCCGTTTCATTCGGAAAAGCACAATTAAACTATTAAAATTGTAGTTGAGCAGTTGCACAAATTAGTTTGAAATAGAAAGATTGTGTCTCAAAGCTACCTTGAATGTCTACAGGAGACATGTGTTTCGGGGTTTTGACCCTTTATTAATAGATCAATATATGAAAATGTGAGACTCGGTATATAAGAAATCCGACTAAACATTGACTTACGTCTCGAAGTTAAAATCTTTATGTGTGGATAAAGGAGTTCCTTTCAACTTCGAAATATGTGTCAGCAATATTTTTTCAATCTGTACCCGAGTTTCGTTGATTTCCTCATTTATTCAGTGACATGTTGCTTTGTAGCTTTCAGTTAGATGATACATTGCTATATTCATTGTAAGAAAGTGGCTTGTTAAGAATATCACAGCACTCGGTGAATCACAGAGTGCCTCTCACCGATTCTTTTCTTAATTTGTGTTTCTTCCGAACTATCCTCGCCTTCAATGTCCTCAGAAGGAGCTTTCAACTTTTGTTTTCAACCCACGTACCGACTAGGGAATTCCGAAATCCCGATCCCGAATCCCGCGAGATTCCGCAGTATATTTTGCGGGATTGATCCCGCGGGATTTCGCTCTCAATTTCGCGGGATTCCCAATCCCGCAATTTTTTTTTTTGCCATTTAAGTGTTTTTCATCTTTTGCCGCTCATAAAACGATTATTTTCACAAACTGCATCATCTGAAGTTTGAATCTTCTTCCTCGTATATCTACAAGAAGAGCAAGTAAAACGGTTTGTCTCATATGACTAACAATGAATTTACCATTTCAGAACAATGAAAATAGAGTATATTTTCCTGAGAATGAATCGATATTCTCATTCGAGGTTTTAATTTTCATACGTTCAACAATAGAGAAAATGCGTAATACTTATAAGCCTTTGCAAAAACAATCACTAAAATTTAAAATCAAGTAAATTACGCTCAAAAAATATAGAAAGTGTACTGCATATTCTAAAACCCGCTGAGTAGCCTGAATGCAATGTTGGAGCATTTCTGTAAGCTTTAGTAATGCACTTAAAACCGAAAAGTTACAAAAAGTGCACTCCAAAGAAGAAAGCAATGAAAAATATGACATTATTTATGCATTCGACACGACTTTAAAAGGGTTGACCGAAACTTGTGTGAAACACGAGATGAATCTCATGATAGTGTAGTAAGTTAAGCTGCCCATGTACTTGAATTCCTCTTTAAAGTGACAGGTAAAATTTGCTAGTTTATCCAAACACTTTTACTGAGACTGCGACTTGGTGAAATGGTGAAATCAAGCAGCATTCATCGATTGCTGTAATGAATCAAATTCACTGATACAGTGAACAACGTTATTGAAGCAACAAAGGTTTTATCAATGCACGTTAAATAGGATACAGCAAAACACATAGCCAACAGACATCATTTTTGTCCGAAATTTTGCAGTAATTGAGCAAAATCTCAGCATAAGGAAAGAGAAATCTATTTCAGAAGGTGATGAAGTTAATGCGGATCTTTTTCTAATTGTCCACAATTATTTAATTTTAGGAAAACCAATTGCAGTGGAACCCCAGCACGTGTTTTCATCAAGCGCATTACTTTTAGAGTAAAAATCCTTTACCATCCCATACGAGCGGCACACTTTTGCTTACCAAACGATGATTGCTAATTAGGATCTGACTTTGTAGTACTTTACAATTACTGTACAGAATTCAAGAAGATTACTAATTGAAGTAATAAAAGCAATTCATCCTAAAAAGCCCAACTTTTTCTCTTTGTCATAAAAATTTAATTTTTTGATGAATAAAGTCAATCCCGCGGGATTCTGGGATCCCGCGGGATTGGCACTTTACAATCCCGAAATCCCGCGGGACTGAATTCGGCCCGGGATTGGAAACCCTAGTACCGACGTTTCCGTTTTTATGTACTACTAGCTGCGCCGCTCAGCGTTGCACGGCCTATTCGAAAATAAAAGTAATGTCAAGTGACGTATGTGCAACAACCAGTGTTAAATAAGAGGAAAAAAAGATTGTAAAATTATCCGTCGTAGCGATGGTGATTGTTCTAAAAATCCTGTTAGTCCCTAAAAATTCAAATTCGAATGACAAAACTTCGTCAAAATACCCGATTGAATAAGGAAAAATATAGATAAAAGGTTCATTTGAAAAAAGACAACAGTCCCACAATAGCGTTAACAGTACCTTCGAAACCTCATTAGAATTAGGACAACAGCCCCCGGTACAATCTCGACATTAGTCTCTAAAAATCCTTTATTGAGTGATATCAATAGTCCATAAAGATCTCTATCAGTAAGGACCACAGCTCCTATAAATTTCCATTAGTCATCCTAATTCTCCATTAGAAAAATAAAAATATTCCTTAAAAATCCTTATTGTGATAAGGACATCTGTTTCTAAATATTCCTGTTAGAATAAGGGTTACAGTTTTCAATTAACGTCAATAGTACCTCATAAAATATCTGAATAAGGAAAATAGTACGAAAGACCCCTTTCAGAATGAGAAAATTTTAAAATGACATCAACGTTTTCTCTTTAATCCCTATCAGAATTGGAACAATAGCTTCAAAAAGTTTCCCTTTGAAAAATTCTCGAAAAATCTGCATTAGAAGAATAACGACGTCAGTCCCTCAAAATCTATATCAGCATCAATCATTAATTAAAAACGTTAACAGCGAATCTAAAGGCTCCGATCAGATTAAGTGAATAGTAAAAGTCTCCATTAATACTTCTGAGATCTTTGATTATCTTCTGTCGGCAGTACAAAAAAATTAGTAAATGGCAAAAAAAAAAAGAATTTTTTTTTTTTTTTTTTAAATTTTGCGACCACAGGAAAAGCCCCAAAACAAAAGCAAGTTTGTTCACACTCGAGATAAAATTGGCAACAGATTTTCCGTCTTAATTTTATTCTCTCTAATTAAATCTGAGCTCGCAGAAATTCCATGTCCTGAAACCGCAGAAAAATACTTTAAAAATGAAGATAAGCCTCGTTTTAGAATACAAATTCAACTTAAAATAAAGAGTTAGAGGGTGTTCTAATTGTCCCTCGAACTTCGGGTTAAGTTCACATTGTGCAGCATTTTAAGGGCTTCAACGTGCTGCAAAAACCGAACGAATATGACCTTTTTTCGAAGAGATACTTCAAATGTATGATTTTCTTTAAAATTGGAATAAAAATCATAGATTTTTTTTCCTAAGTGAAAAGTACCCTATGTTCACCCCGTCATCCCTGACAACGTGCACACAAAATGTCATGATGATTGATTGAATAGTTAAGAAGTGAAAAGGTAACAAACAAACAAACAAAGTCACTTTTGCATTTATAATATTAGTGAGGAATAAGGATTAACTACGCCTCCCCGCTTCCAAAAAGCTAGTTCAACAATTGGCTTAATTGTTTAACAGTTGGTTTAATTGTTTAACAGTTAAAGCTTAATTGTTAAACCATTAAAGTGAGACTATCAGGGTCCAATATAGCTTGAACTACTAAAAAAGTACCTTGGAGTCTACTTTTTTTAGAACGATAATCTTTCAGATGCCATGTTACACTGATTTTGCCTGTAAACTCTGAGAAATAATTTTTCTCTCTAGCTCCTAATTTTTTTTCTCACTCTTCAGAATTTACAGTTTTTGTCGGTCTCTGGTAATTACAAATTCGATTTAAAAAAAAAAAGAAAAACTTTTTTTTTTTTTTTTTCTGACGAGGAATCGTAATTCGTAACCGCATATGAACTGCGACGCACGGGATGTTCAACAACATTATTTCCCTGTTAAAAAAAAAATCAGAATAGACTAAAAAAAATGATTAGTTCTTCATTTTTTTTTTCTTTCTCCAATTTTTATTCATGTGTACGCATTTGAATGAACTATCGTGAATTATTAATGTTTGTTGTAAAAATAAATTTAGAACGATTAAACAAATAATCCTAATTTTACAAATGATTTTTTTTCCTCTAAAAACTCTTCAAAATATATTTTATTACCTATTCCAATTAAAGCAACTTTAATTATAAAATAAAAGCACTTAATGTTCTCATTTTAACATTTAACGAATTAAATTTTTCCTCTCATTAATTTCCGCGAATACAGTTAAACGAATTAAGTCTCATCTACCATACTTCCTAGACATTTTTTAAGAAATTGAAATTAATTCTCCGTTAGAAACTGATACGGCCACAAAATTTATTTTATTTCCAAGACTAATTAATGCGTTAGGAAAGCCAGCTGATTATTTTTGGCTAGACAAATTAAAAGATTTATATAGCCAAGAGTAGGAAGAACATGGAACTTTGGTAAACAATGCTTTCATTTGTTTCAGGGAAAGCAGACATCTACTTTTCTTCTTTTTTCGTCGCAAGGAATGCTGGGCAATCTACTATTTCTCACGTCATTCGCTTTTTGTACAAGAAGAGGGGTGGCTTAAAAATAGCTCCCCGTAATATGTCGGTTGTTCAAAATCTCGTTTCTTTTTTCGTGCTGGTATTTGAATTTTAAGTTACGTGACACAGTAACACAAAAAATTATTTGTCAATGATTTTAAATTGCATCTGCAAACATGGGCGTATCCAGAGGGCGACAAGGCTGCTGCTCTCCTTCCAAAATAAATAATATTTAAACTGAACCAAAAATTTTTTAAAAAAATGATCAGTGGACGGTTGCTTCAATTCATAAGCTTATCGACAAGTTCAGATCTAGTAACTTCGTGAACGACTTGGAAAATTTATATTTCTTCTTCAGGAGCTCATGAAAAAGAGAAAGCTGGTGTTTATTTCGGTTAATACCGCAATATTGCTATGAAGGAAACGCTAGGAAAAACAGCGTTAGAAACACTTTTCTACAAACTCTCCGTAAAAAAAAGTTTTTGAGCAATCACGATTGCTTATTGCTTTCATTTGACTGTTTTTGGCGTCCTATCAATTTATTTTCCCACCGCCACCCTCCGCAGCATCACCGTCGACTGGGTCCTCACGATGCTGCTCCTATAGCGAAAGCCGTCTCCAGGTTGCATCCATGTCCTACAAACACACACATACATACACAACTACACACACATACGCACATACACACATACGCACACACACATACACACACATACAAACACATATACCTATACACACATACAGACACGCATACATACAGACACCTATACATACACACACACGAAAACATACACACATACAAACACATACACACACGCATACATACAGACGCCTACACATAGACACATACAAACACATACACACACGCATACATACAGACGCCTACACATACACACACACGAAAACATACACACACACACAACTACCCACACATTCATGCCTGCACACATACACATATCCCCTACACACAAACACACATACCCCACACACACAAACACACACGCCTACATACACACACTCGTGATTGCGAAAAACATAATTTGAATTCAAGATGTCAAAATTCAAATTAATTTTTTTTTTTTTTTGCTAAAGTGTGTTATTTACACACTCTCCATGCAAAAAGTTTAAATTTAGAAAAATGCCCTCCACTTACGTTCATTATTTCCAAAATTTTCTGAGGAGAGAGGGGGGGTAAAGGGTATATACAGTGCGTACACAGGATTTTCTCAAAGGGAGGGGGGGGAGGTACAGGATCGAAGGTCCACCATTCTCATATCATACTCCAACACGCATCCAAACATTCTTTTAATTTTATCGATTGTCAGGAAAAAACATTAAAAAAAAAAAAACTATTGAATAATAACAGCATTAATTAGCAAAAATAAATTTATGAATTACACATACTTAATTAAAACACCAGATAGCACAATTATGAATGTATTTACTTTTCTCATGGTTAAAAATAAAAACAGTGAAGCAAAATCGCATTCTAGAACAATTGATGTTCACATGCAGTTCGATTTTGTAGGGGAAGAAAGAGATAAAATTAGTCTTATTTTTCTCATTTAAATCTGAAATTATTGTTAGCTTTGCTTGGAATTATTTTACGTGCTACATACATAGGATTATAGACAATTAAAAAAAACGCAAGGGCCATGGGAGGGGTCTGGACCCCCTGGACATTTCCTTTGTGTACGCCACTGGGTACATGCTAGTTCTGCGATAATAGTTGTGTTTAATAAAATTATTCAATATATTGTTCAAATTGTAATTTTAATGCAGATGTTTCGAAATTGAACCATGCTTAACCCATTAATTACCTTTGAAAAGGAATGCAAATAGCATTTATGAAGAGTGAAATAGTGATGTGCCGGATCGTTAAAAAAGTAGATCCGCAGATACGGATCCGGATCATTAGTGTCAAGATCCGCGGATACGGATACGGATCTCAAAAATTTTTTTTACCCAATTCAACTATCCAAGTGTGAAAATTGTTACGAAAGGCATTCCCGTCAGAATAATGGCAGTTTCTTCAAAAAATGTCAACTGCGGCAAAAATATAATCAAGACTGTGATTTACTCTTTAAAGAAATCTCCGTTAAAATTGAAGCCGAGTTTGAAGGAATGGGCCAGCGCTGCATTAATGCTTAGATGGAATGTGAAAAATTATTTCTAGCTTACTCGGTAGATGTAGGATACAGGAGCAAGATTATAAAGCTGCTACTGGACAAGCTACAAATAATTTTTCGCATTTTATTTTCAGCATAAATGCAGCGCTGAACCATTCCACCGAACTTACTTCGACCGACGAAATACAGAGCCGGGAACACCTTTACAAACAGTAAATAGAGAATTTAGTCTCTCCTTTTTTTGAAGGGTGCCGAGAAAAACAAAAATGAAGAATAACAGAAACCCCAAATCAATAACAAAAACTATTATAAAATTAAAAATTAAAAAAGCAAAACATGTCCCAGAGAGCCGACCTCATATTAAGATGAATTTCGCGGGTCAGTTTACACATTTGTCAACAAATATGAACTGACAGCAGGTAAAAATTTTAAATCATTGAGCTTTTTCTCCTTATCTTCCGACTATGAAATCGCTACCAGTCACGTGTACAAAAACTTATAATTGCATTTAAAATTTACTTTACAAGATTATAGCTCTTACTGTATATAAGTTGAAAGTTTCAAATAAATATCAAACGCAGAAAACTTCGTTCTTTCAATTAGGGCCAAAATTTTTAACGTACGGGTAAATTTTTACTACCAATATCGTGAAAAACGTTAAGTCGGTTTTTAATTAATATCTCCGGTAATTAAAGTTCTACAAAAACGAGGCCAAGCTAAGAACACTTTCGATCAAGTCACCTTTTGAGTTAAAAATGAATTATCAAAATCGGTTCATCTGTTTAAGAGCTACGATGCCACAAAAAGATTAACTGATACACACTTTTAGAACTTATTTCCCTTTCCTTTTTGCAACGGGGGGGAGGGGGATACAAATTGACTTCTGAAATGATACCTTATAATTTAAATAGGGAATAAAACCTAATTTAAGAGTCTTTTATTCAAATATTTAAAAATTTTCAGAATAGAAATGATCTGTTTAAGATCCGTCAAAAAAAGTAACGGATACAGATCTTTATTTTTCCTCGGATATCCGCGGATACGGATATCCGGAACATCACTAGAGTGAAATATCCCTGAAGTTCGATTCCTTCCCGCGTTACATTGAGAGTAGGCAGCAAAGATAGTTTTACAGAGATTGTCAATCGGAAACGCTCGCGTTAGTTAGGGGTTTCAAGGAATCTTCGTCTATTTCGCAAAATACGCACACACACTCGACAATATGTCCCTAGATATTTTGAAGAAGTTCTTACGTTTTAGTACCTATCATATGAGCCTATAAATACATTTACACTAATATTTATCTTTGATTTTTTTCTATACACACTTTATTTGTAGACGCCTAATTTGGAACATAAATCGATTGTAACTTTCTCTGCAAATGAGGCAGTGAGAAGCAAAGGGATGTAAGTGGCAAAATTAAAAACGTGTAGATAACCAGTACACAAATGGTGGGTGAATCTCTTCTCTGTCTTGGGGCAAGAGGTTACCCAGTAGATACTAGTAGCCCTGGTGTTGCTGCTATACAACAAGATTTAGAAAAAAATGTCAATGATAGCTAGGATTTTATCTTTAAACGAGTTTTACTCAAAACTTGAAAATGTCCACTTATATCCCCTTGCTTCTCACTGCCTCAAATGTAAAAAAAAAAAAAAAAAAAAAAAATCTAAAATCATTAGGACTAATGGTATAAATACAACTATAAGTTATTAAAAAATCTCCCATTTCTATACACTACTTACTCTATTTGGCCAAACTGCAATGTGCTTTTAGTGTAATACTATAAGCTAATTTTTCATTAAAATATACTGAATGATGGTTAGTTAAACCTCAATCATCAAAGAAATTTTTTAAAAAGAAAGAAAAACATTTTGACAGTTAGCTTATTATTAGTAAACTTGCATTTAAAGAATAACATATGAAAAATCGAATACATATTATTCAAGTTAGAAAAAGAAATGGAGGCTCTTCATCTGGGCTCAGTAGGCCAATGCGTTAATCCGTTACTACATTTGACAAAAGGTTCTAAGTGAGATTGTATAAGTTCATCCTCCATGGTTAATATTTACTCTCAAATCATTTATTTCATTGGCTACTTCAGTTACAAGAGCTCTAGGAATTTTTTCATAGAACATTCATTGACTATTTCAGTTATAAAAGCTCTAGGAGTTTTTTCAGATACCATTCATAGACTACTTCAGTTCTAGGATTTGTTTCAGAAACCATTCAGTGTCAGTTGAAGAACATAATTTTCTAGTTACCTTTCATTGTTGATTGTTTTACTTCAATCCACAGGCTCTCAATAATATAAATTACAGCGCAGAAAAGTTGAACAAGAAACTGAGCAGACCGAAATAGTTTTTCGTGTTAAGAGATTTGCATTGCACAGTACAGTGTCTGAACTGCTATATCCCCAGTAGCACCAGAACGTTCAAATTTGGTATAGAAATCGTGTTATTGGTCAAATGACGGTGTTTAGTGTCACTTGTGCGTTATATTCGACGTACAAAAACAGTAATATTATCACGCTGACATTCCCGTGCTAATGTAACGTAATATTTGACGGCATCAAACCGGTGTTAATTGTACCGGTCAATTTTAGTGCTAATGCCACCTAATTCAAGCGCCCTCTATCTGTGTTTACCTCGGAATAGTATAATGAGCTAGAAGTTTCCTTGGGATCTTCTCTTCGTTCGAATACATCCCAAGCAGCACAAAGGAGTTCAAAGCTCGTTCTATAACACGTTCAGAGCACACCAACCGACACGTTCAAATTACGTTCTCCCAGAACGGTCCAAAAAGCTTCTATGTGTCTCGTCGATCGATGTCGTATAGTACGTCGAAATCTGGTGTTGTACCACCGCGTTTGCACCAATTTTGAACGTGGAATATTACGTTATATTAAAGTGGTAGGATGACATTTCATTTTGGTGTTAACAAAACAATACTGAATATTCTGCTTTCACAGGTAAAAAATTTCGAAAAAATGAAGGGTGTACCCCATAAGGGCGTTTTCCACTTACAAATTCAGTTTTCGTCAGATCTCTGCTGAATTTCGCACTGAAATCTTTTGATGATCAAAAATTCCTCATAGAAAGACCCCCCCTCAAAAAACACCACAATGAGGATTTTTCTTTACAAAAAAATCCAGTTTATGTCGGATGTTTGACAAATTTGGCACACTCAATTTTGTCAAGTCATTTGATGATCAAGAAGTCTCATAGGGGAGCGTTCGCTCCTTTTTTATGGTGTGCAGATGCCCACATACAGGACTTTTCCTTTTACAAATCGAGTTTGCCAAATCTGACTCGTAGATACTTTGACGCTCAAGAACTTCCTTGGGGTTTTCGCCCCTGCCGATGGGAAACAATATATAGAGGATTTTTCCTTGTACACATTCAGTTTACGTCGGATCTTTGCCAAATTTGGATCATAGGTCTTTTGATGCTCAATAATTCACATAGAGGGTTTTCCTTTTCAAAAAAATCTAGTTTACGCTGGACCTTTGACAGATTTTGCACATAGCTTTCTATGCTGCTGAAAAATCCACATAGGGGAGTTTTCGCCTTCCTATGGAGGTGGAAATTCCCCCAAAGAAGATTTGCCCTTATGCAAAATTCAGTTTATGTTGGACCGTTTAAGAGGTCTTTTGATGTTCAGGAATTCACATAGGGGAGTTTTCTTCCCACACTGAGAGAGGAAAAACCCCATAGAGCGTTTTCCTTTTTACAAATCGAGTTTATGATATTTGCCAAATTCGGTACATAGTTCCTTTGATGCGCAAAAATTTACAAAGGGGGAGGGGGAGTTTATCCTCCCGTCATAAAGGGGTTTTCCTCGGACAATTCTAGTTTACGACAGATCTTTTCCAAATTTAGTACAGAAGTGTTCTGGTGTTCGAAAACTCAAGCAGAGGAGTTTTTGCCCCTCTAGTAAAATGCAAAAATATCTTATACAAAAATCCAGGAAAAAAAAGCTTAGACATATTTGGAAAATATAAATTAACGTTTTGCAAAATTTGGCATATTGAGAGGGGTTAAGGTCCTTCGACTCCTCCCGTAAATACTACCTTGAATTACAATGCTCAAATTTTGTGCACTTTTTCCTAAACGTAGTTTTTTTTTAAAATCTTTTGTTTACAATATTTGTTAAACGTGTACAGTTTTTGTAAATTAGGGTTTTATATTTTCTGTTCTGCAGACTTAAATAATAACACAAAATTTAAAAAATACCGATTAATTTACAGATTTTGATGAATTGAACACTTGTAGAGGCTTTACTGTCCTGAAATGAAACTCCCTAGGGCAGTTAATAGCAGTACGCCTTGCAGTCACACCACAATTTCGAGGTTCGACTCTTGGGCTTATTCAAGGTGTATTACAACATAACTTCAGAAGTAATTTCCCATGAATACATGCACAGGGTTTGAAGAAAAACCGGGGTAATTTAAAAAACCTTAGCTACCCTGGATTTTTTTTTAAAATCAAGTCCATATGCAGTTTTAATTCCTAAAACTTAAGAAGTTGTTCAGAAAGACAAATTCCAATTTTCGTATACTTGGTAATATTTATTTTAGATCTAATATGTAGTTTGTTTCTGAAATAAATGTTTCAATACGCGGCAAATTTTGAAAAAAAAAATCGACTTTATCGACATAGTCTACTTTTTTCAAGTGGTCGTGTTAACAAACCCACGAGTTTTTTGTTTTTTTTTCCCCGTGCTGGGCCCGGTTTGACGAATCCTGTACATTAATAAATTAAAATAGTTCAATAAATAAAATACATACTTTAAGGGGAGTTAGTACCCCCTATACCGTCAATGTTAATTTGCACATTTTCATGTACCTTTCTCTGAAAATCTATTAAAGATACAATTATGAACTTTTTCTGTACCTTAAGTAGACTTTTTTCTTTATACTAAAGAAAAATTTTACAGAAAGAAAGCTTTTTTAAAAAATTCTAATTAGATGTATGGAATTGGTGGCAAAAATTTCAAAGCCTAACTCAATTCAGGTTCTGAGAAAAAGGAACATTTAGTTTCAAAAATACCATTTCTCGATATAACAATTTAAAGAAGAAAAATCATACCTTATCAAAATATGTTTACATTTTTTAAAAGTTTATTTTAACTTACTTCTCATATGAGCACGATCAAGAAGTTTGTATCATTAAAAAGGTACTGAAATGGAGTATAAAAATATATAGAAATCAAAAAATCGAATATTTCAAAGTATTTAGAGTACTGACTCCCCTTAAAGTTCTTACAATTTTCAAATGATGCTCTGTAATGGCTAAGATGTGTCTACTACATATATGGAGAAATAAATTTTAAAAATAAAATACAGCAACAGTAGTAAAACTATCACAAATGTAAAAATTTGCTAGGGATTCTTTTTTTTTTTTTTGAAGTGCATGCTTCTTTTTAGTTGGTCTGTAATGAATAATATTTGGATGACAAAAAAAAAAAAAAAAAATACTTTAGTTGAATCATTTTATGATTCTACTTGAAAAGGTCTCAAATTTTCCATGGACTTCCCTAGTAAAGCCATTTTACGGCATTAACTTTTTGATTGATTAAAGAATTTTATGGTTAAAACCCTGAATTTCCTCCACTCCCCCTTTTCTCTTTCTCTCTAAAATGCAAGATGTTTCTTAGCCCTCAGAAAAACTCATGTGAATTATATTCTTATATTCTTTAGTTAATTGCAAAAAGAATCACGTAAGTCACACAAAAAATTAATGAAGTAACGCATACAAGTTAATAAAAAATTTAATCCCAAAATACCCTTCATTTTACATGATAAACTCTTACACATATTTTGATTATAGGAACAACCAATAAGGAATTAAAAAGAAAGGCGTTGATCGTTTTGTCCCATTAATGACCTTGGCTGCCTGAAATGAAAATACAAATAAAAAGACAAAAATTGCAGCTTATAATAAGATTAAATGCGTAAAAAATTTGAAGTACAGTCAGAAATCATCACCTGACGTAAACATTCTTATTTTTTGAATGATACAAATTAAACTAAATAAGTTGGAAAAAAATGTAACCCGAAGTGTTCAAATCCAGTAGTACAATACAACCGTTGATCATACCATGGGAGCCCAGTGGTTCATCATTTTTTAGAAATAGTCATAGAGAGGCAATACATTTTTTTAACATAAGAGACACTTTGACTTAGGATTTTCTTTACTGAAAAAAATTACATAATGATGTATGTAAAAAAACATAAAATATGATTCTAGTTTTAATCACAGAAAAACCATGCCTCTTTTAAAGGAATTTCAAAATCCAACCCGAGTACCCATGTTTGTGACTTGTGTGCTATATATCGAGCCATTAATTTCTCCAAGCGGGGAAAAAAAATCACTAAGAAATTTCTATGCATTTTCTATGATAGTACTTTTTTTCCACCATTTCATACTGCAAAAAACATATTTTCATTATTTTAAAAATAAATTGATACTCTTTATTTCTGCATTTATGCATCATTTTGAGTGTTTATTTGTTGTTTGATATGAACCTGAATTGGTTAATATTTTTAGTCTAATTGGGTAAAAATTTAAATTGTCAAAACTTGATTCTACTTCTACATAGGAAAACCAATTTGTACACATATAAAACATGGCTTGCTGCTTTCAGGAGAAGATGCTAGTTGCATTACTTAAATTATCTATTTTGTGCACATCTCAGAGTAAATAATGAAGAAAGGTAAGAATCAATGTACCACACATATATTCAGAGATATTACTAGAATTATTTTCAAGATATGAAAATATTCATTGATATTTTTCAAAATCGCGTTTATTAAGACTTATACCAAAGGATGAAAAGGAAATTGTCAGACAAAGAAGAGATGTGCACTAATTTGTTTTTTTCATTGTAAAAAAAAAGAAGCTTATTTCATTTGTTACTGTTTTAATTTCTTTGTGTTCTGTTTCGTATTGGGTCACTCACATGTTAAATCAACTAGGCACTCAACCAGACCATTTCAGACTAACATGAAACTTTCAGAAACTTTGCTCTTTTATATCATTAAGATGCATATGGTTTAAAAAAAATAAATTCTTTCATAATTCATCTTACATAATTAAAATATGAGCGTATGTACCTATCTATCTATGCATTAATCTATCTATCTCTGTCCGAGTTACTTCTCCTGAACGCCAGTAAACTGAACATCGAACCAGGTATCGATGTATTCGTAATTTTCCCGTATTTATGTTTGGCTATTCAAAATAATCCTCCGATAATAATTAGCGGAGATATCAACTGAAAACTACTAATTATAATACTTAGATTTCGCCATAAAATCCCTATTTTTCGAAGGCTTTCCTCCATTCAAACTATCAGTGCTTCATCATCTTTCCGTAACAATGCTTTTATTGCAATTTGTAGCATGCAGAAAATCATGGAGAAAAAAATCTGTTGCTTTTTTTTTCTCAAACATGAAAAAATAAAATTCTGAGTTTTGGTTTGAGGGTTTTTCTGTGATCGAGATACTTAAAATGTTCCCTTTTTGGTTATTTTCCCGGAATCTGCCGCAAAATGTTACTGATTTTTTTAGTTTTTTGTTCAAGAGTGATTGCTGAACAATGGTCACTTGACATAACTTGACATAACGCAACTAATGAGTAATTGATGTTTGTTAATATGCCTTCCTGCAGTGCTTTGAAATGATATCTCAAAGCTATGGGAGCATCAGGATTGTGTAATGGCTGACAATTACATGCACTTTAACTTGATCAGTAACTTAAATAATCTTCGAAATTTTTTTTTACATAACTCAATATTTAGGAAAAAAAATTCTCTTTTTTTTTGAGATAATGTTTTTTAGAGATTTTGAAAAAAAAAAAAAAACTTTCAGAGTGGAACCATTAAGGGATAGCACCAGGGGTAATGGTGGACTCAAGTACTTTTTTATATAGACAGTGAAATTTATGGAAGTTGCCCCTTTACATTTGAAATCATTTGAAAAGTACCACTTTAAATTTTTTTAAAATACTTTTTTAGTTTTAGATTGCGTCAGCCCAAAATTTTCGGAAATTTGGGATCACAAACACCCCTGATTAGCACTAGTTTTTTGAGATGAAAAACATTATCTCAAGTATTTTTGAAATTTCGTGAGAAACATATTTTTAAAAGGTTTTCAATTTACATATCGAATTAAAGAGCACGTAATTGTATTTCAAAAGGAGCTACATATTTTACAAAACTGAAGTTCTCATAGAAATGCAGTTAAATATTTGAAAGCCCTGCCGACCAGCAAATGCTTTTTAACGAATTTCAAAATCATAAGTAATGAACTATTGATTTTTTTTTAAATTATTTAAAAATTTCAGAAGTGGAAGAGAAGATTTTTAAAAGTTTCATGAAAATATGAAAAGGTCAGGTTGAGGATTTTTTTGCCCCTTGATTCAACATAAATTCGATCCTATTTAAAAATGGCACAAAACATACTCTACTCATAATTTGATACAATTTAATTCCACTTATAGTATGCCGATTGATGCAAGAGCAAAGCTGGTTTTTCGTCAAAAAGACATTAAAAATTAAAAAGCCGAATCTAAAACTCAAAATAAAGACTTAAAATAAATAAATAAATAAATAAATAAAATAATAAAAATCTGTGTTCAAACAATTCGTTACAGGGAGAATATTTTTCTTAATACAAAAAACACTGGGAGATAATTTTAACTCCTTAAGCCAACACTTCTATTTAATATTATTTTTC
Organism: Uloborus diversus; assembly: GCF_026930045.1. Taxonomy (NCBI): domain Eukaryota; kingdom Metazoa; phylum Arthropoda; class Arachnida; order Araneae; family Uloboridae; genus Uloborus; species Uloborus diversus. Next base: position 145,946,347 of record NC_072733.1, read on the forward strand.
TTTCCCATCCGTTTTCAATTCAATTAGTTGTTTTTTGCCATTTTTTTTATTTGTTAAATCTGTGCGGGAATATTAAACGCAGAAACTTTCAAGCACCAGGTGATGGTAATCAACAGCTGGTAGCAGCTCGCCATTTTGTTTTGCTGCGATAGAATAAACAAGCAATACGTATTCTATTTTTATAAACCGAAAACATAACCTAGCATTTATTTCAACTTGCTTCTGAAAAAAAGTAAATGAATAAAAACAAAAAAGCATAGTCGGACACAATATCTTTAACAACAGGAAATATTGCTTTAGAATAGAACAAACTGAATGCGTTACACAACGAATCTTGTTTTTATAATCTTGACCATTTTCAACGCCATAATTTTTTTAGGTATGTACTATTTTGATTGAGACTTTTTCTGTTGATAAAATTGATTCTTTATCATGAATATTTTAAATTGAAAAATTCTTTAAATAATTTAGACTCATTTTCTGTCTCAAAATTCAAGAATACTAATTTTCTGATTTCTGTACAGTATGTACCACATTTTACAGCAGCAACAAATTTTTCATAAAAATTTTGGAGGTTTATTTTTGCAATAATAGAATCATTATGTGAGCCGTCTACTTTCTTAAAAGTATAAAAACTTTAAAATAAAGCATTTTAAATACATCAAATACTGAGATTCAGCAAAAACAAAATATATATGTATACTCTATTGCAACTTAAAATTCATAGTCGAAAACAAGAATAACTAAAACAACCACTTTAAGGAAAATAAATGTAGCAATCAATTCGAATTCAGATCAGAAATGAAAATTGCACAAAGAAACGTTAGCAAAAAATATATTCGTAAAATAGCCATTGATATTAAATTATACAAATGGAACAATTAAGTTTTGCAGAATGTTCGAAGCTAAGAAAAAACCCCAATTTACTCAAAATTTAAATGAAATTCGATTTAGAAACAAAATTAACATGTGAAAAATTTAAAAGTAATTATTAAATTAATCACTTACTTTTGGTAAAAGAATAACCCTTTGCTCGGATTGTTTTTCAGCAGTTGCTCCGAAAGTGGTTGAAGTTGGCAAGCAAAAAAAGTTTCTGTAACTATTCCACGGTAAACAGATATAGAGGGCGCTCGGATGCGGTGACAGCTGAACGTCAAATATTACGTTATTTTAGCACGGGAATAACACCGTGTCATTAGAACGTTTTTTGAACGTCTAATATGACGTCCCCTCAGAACTACTCTGGCAGCGTGATAATATCACTGTTGCTGTACGTCTAAGTTTACGTGCAAGTAACACTTAACACCGTCATTCGACCAATAACACGATTTCTGTACCAGATTTGAACGTTCTGGTGCTACTGGGGATAAAATTCTGTAAAATTGGATGTTTCTTTGAAGATTAAAGAACACAGTAATGGATTAACTTTTGTCAAAAGTAAGTAAATCGAGTTAAATTAAGTCGGGGTAAAAATCTTAGCTACTTTGCAATTATTGGCATAGGTTAGGCCTATGCTAAAAAAACTAGCGATCTTCTCAGTTCTATTTATCAAATTCCGTGACATTTATTATAACTTTTTAAAATCTTCAACATGTAAATTTTATACACAAGTCTAATTTTATTTTATAAATTTGTTAAAATTTGGAGATGAGTGGTGTCTTTTATATGTACTGAATTTTATCCGTTTTTCTGACCTTCGAACATTCTGAAAAAAAAAAAAAAATGTTTTTTTCTGTTTTAAAAAAATATTCATTACAAATAACTTATTTGATTAACAGAAAAATTTCCTCGTTCAAATAGTATTTGAAAAAGATAGATTTATCTCAAAATAGTCAAGGTTACAAAAATAAGATTCATTGAATAAAATTGAATTAATTCTATTCTAAAGCAAAGCAAAATGGCGAGAAGCCATATGTTGCAGATTTGTCTGATGTTAAACGATATCACCTGCCGCTAGGAATTTTCTCCTGCTCATGCATCAACGGACAGTAAAAATCAACAAATTATGGAATTTTAAACGGATAGGTAGGAAATTAAAATTATTACTTTGAAAAATAGAAAAATTTCTGCGTATTATTCTACCATTTTGTTATCGAATCGCAGAAATGTTTTGAACTAAAAAATAACCATTCAGGGAATAATTTACGGATATATTACTGCATTAATTGTTATTTTTAATGAATTAAGTTTTTGTGATTTATAATCTACCGCATTTCTGTGATCAGAACTAAAAAACTCGAACCCTCTTTCATGTTTTTTTTCTTTCCCTCATACTTGATCAATATTTAGCAATTTATCAATATGATTGATTAAAAAAAATCTTAAAAGGGCATTATATCATTTTCCGTGGCGCGAGTTTCATTGTTGATGACATCAGGAGCGTTACTCGATCATTGGCTATTATATATATATATATATATATATATATAAAGACTCGCATATAGACAGATATATATGATTTTTAAAATTCCTTTTTGGTTGTTCCTAAAATATGTGTAAAAATCTATCATGTAAAATAAAGGATATTTAATAATAAAATTTTGGTATTGATTATTGACTTTTATGTGTTTCTTAATTCATTTTTGTGTGAATATATTATTCTGATTTTATTTAGTAACGAGTATAAGAATATAATTCATATGAGTTATTTCTAAGGTCTAAGAAACGTAGAAGAATGTGGGGTAAAGTGAAATAGGAGGGCAAAGTGAACTGGTGAAATATTTTACTCTAGCTCTTACCGCCACCTATTTGGTGTAATTTTTATTATGTAGTAGCACATGTTGTCTATTCCAGTTAGAAAAAAAACTCACCGCAGATAAAAACAGAAGGTAATACATTCAAATTTTAAACATTGATAGTATTGTAACACTTTGTAGCAAGTAAGAAAGTATTTTTGCTGTTCTAAAATAATGAAGTAGTTCCTATTAACATTAAACACATTAATTGAGACCTTCTAATATTCAGTGCAGTATTTATTAGTTAATATTTAGCTTATTTGTATTTTGAATATTTTTTACGATTAGACAAGTACATGCTGGGCAAAGTGGATGAGGCAAAGTGAAATAGTTTATTTCGTTTAGTCACTCTATCTTTTATTGAATCACTAACGTATTCATTTGTTAATAAATTCATTTGCATTTCTTCATTTAGTAATTCGATTATTTACTCATTCATTCACTTATTTTCTTATTAATTCACTCTTTTATTTATTTATTTTTCTTCATACATTAATTAATCTATTTAATTATTCGGTTTAGCAATCCTGACTTTTATTTACGAAGTTATTTGATCAAAAATATTTTTTATAATCGAATTGAAAACAGTTCATTAGGAAAATATTTTATTCTTCACTTTGCCCTTTGAAAAAAAATGAAAATTTTCCACTTTTCTTTTAAAATCACAAATTTACTACCAAAAGTAACAAATACTGTTTTAATGACAGTTTTATTATGTAAAATACAACGTTCTTTCTTTATGTACTATAATTTTCGAAACACATCACCAATTTGTTCATTTTGTAAAAGCTCAGTCATCGTAACTGTTTCCCTGTACCCCATATTCCCCTACTTGCATTTTACAGAGAAAAAAACAAGAGGGAGTAGGAAACTAAGGGCTTTAATAAAAAAATTCTCTAAGGGCTATTTTGCAGTATTTTGTCCAATTGTACGGAATATGATTTTTTTGCAATAACTATTGAATTTGCTGTTTCGCACAAAATTTTATTCTGAGTTAATCCTAACCAACATATAAACTCAAAATAAAACAATGTGCTAATTAAACAGCAAATTGAATAGCTATGGCAAAAAAAAAGTATCATGTTGCGAATTCTACATTTGGACAAAAATAATACTGTAAAATGGCCTCAAAAATAAATCTGAAAGTTTATTACCCCAAACTGACTTAAAGGGGTATTTTTCAAATCGACTTATAAAAAGATTTTATTAAAATAAAATTTTCTATATTCAAAAAATTAGTTATCAAACCAACTGGAAAAAGAGAAGCAAGTACTTCAAAAAATTTCCTCCAAGCAATTTTTAGACCTATGATATTTTTAATAAAGTTGCTAACATGTTGTTTCATTTTCTTTTGAAAATATCTCTTTCCATATACTCGTACGTAGTATACTTATCAACGCCGTACATTATTTGAAACTTGTAAGTAATTCAAAATACGTATTTTATTTACTGAATGTATTTAAATTTTTTTATGAACAAGGTTCAACAAATCTAGCTCAGCTCGAAGTAACTCACCCGGGTTTTTTCACTTGAGTCCACTTGAAAAAACCCTACAATCTCGGTAGCGAGGGGTTTTTTCAAAATTTTCAGCATATTGAAGCATTTACTTCAGTAATAAACTGAAGATTATAACTATATTAATCATATAGTTATAATCTTCAACCAAATTTCTAAAGTATTAAAAATTAAAACTGCTTATGGATGTTCCAATTAACAACATAAATTTTTTTAGGAAATCAGAATAAGCAAAACGTATTTATTTCAATCACTTTGAAACCATTTTCTTCTTTTATTGTTGCAAAAAATGTTTTAATAAACTTACGGGGAATCTTTTTTAACAGCAGATCAAGGCAAGGTTGCAAAGTGAAAAAGTTAAATCTTTACTAATAATAAAGCTGAAAGTCTCTCTGTCTGGATCTCTGTGACGCGCATAGCGCCTAAACCGTTCGGCCGATTTTTGGCCCAAAATTAGTTTGTAGCATGGAGGGGGGGGGGGTGCACCTCGAAGCGATTTTTCGAAAACTTGATTTTGTTTTTTTCCTATTCCAATTTTAAGAACATTTTACCGAGCAAAATACCATAACGTGGACGCAAATTATCATAACGTAGAACCTTAACATGGGCGAGCCATTTAACATAGCAAATTAGAGAGAAATTCATCATCCATTATTTGTAAATATACAGGCGAACCAAATTACCTTTTAATTTTCTACTACGGGCAAAGCCGTGCGGGTACCGCTAGTAATGACATAAAATTGGCCAACCCGTGTGATGACTGCACCAGATTTTTTAACTTATAACCATACCTGAATATTTATGTTATATTCTGTATTATTATGTGTAAGATTATTTTGTGACTTTATAATTATTAATTTTAATACTGTTAAAATGTTTTTTTCCAACTTCTCATGTAGAAGGATTTAAAATACATGGTATAATTCATGTTTATGGTTTACACTGTTTCTGTTATGTTAAAACGTTGTCATGTGTTTAAAAAAAAATATGTTGCTACTAAATGTATTTTTGAATTACAAAGAGCTCTTTTTTTTTCAAAATATGATAACCCTGCATGAAAGTATCTGCTTCGTACTTAAATGATCATGTTTCAGGGGAAAATAATTTTGATGAGGATTCTTGAAATATTAAACGGTTTTCAAATTCATTTTTCTTCCTTCAATTTTGACATATTTTGCGATAAATTTCAGAAAAAATAAATGCAGAATTAAAAATTATATATAGTTCTATGAAGTAAGGTAGCAGAGCAGTAGTTTGAACATCGTTGAAATAGTGATCAAAATAAAAATAATTTTTGTAGAAGTCTGGATTTTTCATCATTGACCCGGGTACTAGATCAAAAATCCACTTAAATTGGACTTTTTCAAAAAAAACCCTGTTTTTTTTTTTTTCAAACTCTCTTTACGTATTCATGGGCTGTTACTACTGATGTTCAGTTGTAATACACATTGCTTAAGCCCAAGACTCGAACCGCGAACCTGTGGTGTGGCTGCAAGAAGCACTGCAATCCAGTGCCCTAAAAAACTTCATTGCAAGAAACTAAAGCATTTACAAATAGTCATTTCATCAGAATCTATGAATTCATAGGTATTCTTGTAAATCTATTATTCATGTCTGCTGAATTCAGGCAAAAATGAATACACTACACATTTTACAGATATTGCAAACAATTGGTGGAAAAAAAATCTATGATAAAAAAGTGCACAAAATCTGAACGTTATGATTCATGTACGCATTTAATAATGGAGCTGAAAGGGCCCTGACCGCTCTCAATGCACCGAATTTGGCAAAAATTTGACATAAACTGGATTTTTATATAAGGTTGTATGTTTTACTTTCCATGGAGATAGGGTTCCCCGATGGGAATTCTCAAGCATCAAAGCACCTTTGTGCCAAATTTGGAAAAGATCCGTCGTAAACTGGATTTATCCGAGAAAATCCCCTATATAAGAGGGGAGCGAGAACTCCGTTTTGAAACTGGGTTTTATATAAGGGAAATTTCACTTTGGGGTTTCCGCCCCCATAGGGGAGTGAAAACTATTCATGTGAATCCTGGAGCATCAAAGGACCTCTGTGAAATTTGCAGAAATTTGATGTAAACTGAATTTTTGTGAGAAAAGCCCGCTTGGAGGATTACAACTATAATTATTTCAAGGATTTTACCCGTGAAAACAGAATACAGTGAAACCTGTGTATAACGATACTGTCTATAACGATAACCTGTCTATAACAATATTTTTTTTTGGCCCCAGCAAAATGTCAGCATGAATAATCAAACTGTCTATAACGATAAACTGTCTATAACGATATTTATTTTAGGTCCCAACAGTATCGTTTTAGACAGGTTTTACTGTATTCAATATCGTGTTGTAAACACCAAAATGAAACGTCTTCCTAGCACTTTAACATAACGTAATATTCCACGTTCAAAATTGGTGCAAAAGCGGTGGTACAACACCAGATTTCGACGTGCTATACGACATCGATCGATTAGACACATAGACGCTTTTTAGACCGTTCTGAGAGAACGTAATTTGAACGTGTCGGCTGGTGTGCTCTGAACCAGGGTTGGCCGGATTGGACCCAATTGGGTTGGACCCAATGGTTTTTTTTTTGAAAAAACCCATTTAAAAACACCCATTATTTAGCCCACTTTTGGGTTTTTTTACATTTTCTGAGAAGTTTCTTAAAAAATTAATTAATTTAAATACTTTTACAACTTAAACTTCTTTTTTATTTGTTCTGCACCACAGACAATGGACATAAAAATGAATTTTGAACTTTAATAGTATTTAACTCTTAACGGCATTAAAAAAATACTTCAAAGATTAAAAAATATATATTTAACTTTTTTCTTTAACTGGCCAATAAATAACTCAAATTATCTTGACTACGTCCCGTCACTTTTGATTTTCTCAATAGTTATAGATTGTACAGAGGAAACTACTCTAGCAAAAAGGCTTTCATGTGGATTATTTTCGGAAACCCAACATGTCACAAATCTCGAATAAACTAGGTATATTTTTTAGAAATTAACAGGTTTTACAAACAGTCGGACAGAAAACGGAATAGGATGTACAGTACTTTCCTTATCTTACGAAAAAGTTTAATATTTCTTACTCTGTACACAGAAATAGAAAAACAGGCATCATAAAATTTAAAGAAATGTTTTGATTAAGCTGGAATTCAGTAAAAAGGGATTTAAACTACTTGAGGTTCTACAGTAGTTTTATATAACAATGAAATACAGTAAAGTAAAATGCAAAAAAAAAAAAAAAAATATGTAGCAATTAAAAACGAACAATCGATTTTATCACTCGAGAAGTAACTTGCCTTAACTGTTGGTAATCATGAAAGCTAAAAAAAAACTGAAACTTCACCAATCTTTGGTTTTGTCGTCTTTTCTACTTTTCTTCAGAAAATGCTGAATTTTAACTAGTTTTCCACCTTTCTTTACCCCAAGACAATTTTTGCGCTTTGCCCATATACTTACACTACAATATGCTACAAGTACCCCACATTTTAACTAAAAAAAGACAAAAAAAAAAAACACATTTCTTTAAAAAACCCAGCTTTAGTTGGGTTTTTTTGGGTTTTATTTAAAAAAACCCAAAAAACCCTGGGTCCATAGGCTTTTTTAAAAAAACCCGGGTTTTTGCCAACCCTGCTCTGAACGTGTTATAGAACGAGTTTTGAACGCCTCTGTGCTGCTTGGGATCATTTTCATGTTTAGCATTTTCGTTTTAAACTTATTTCCCTTATCTTTATTGAGGTACGTGGGTCACCCCCTCAAACGGAAATATGTATACGGATTTTATACTTTTTGTACACTGATCATGTCAAATTTTATCACAATGCATATGGTTTGCATATACTTGCCCAAGCAGCACAAAGGAGTTCAAAGCTCGTTCTATAACACGTTCAGAGCACACCAACCGACACGTTCAAATTACGTTCTCCCAGAACGGTCTAAAAAGCGTCTATGTGTCTCGTCGATCGATGTCGTATAGCACGTCGAACTCTGGTGTTGTACCACCGCTTTTGCACCAATTTTGAACGTGCAATATTATGTTATATTAAAGTGGAAGGATGACGTTTCATTTTGGTGTTAACAAAACAATACTGAATATTCTGCTTTCACAGGTAAAAAAATTCGAAAAAATGAAGGGTGTACCCCATAAGGGCGTTTTCCACTTACAAATTCAGTTTTCGTCAGATCTCTGCTGAATTTCGTACTGAAATCTTTTGATGATCGAAAATTCCTCATAGAAAGACCCCCCCCCCCCTCAAAGAACACCACAATGATGATTTTTCTTTACAAAAAAATCGAGTTTATGTCGGATGTTTGACAAATTTGGCACACTCAATTTTGTCAAGTCATTTGATGATCAAGAATTCTCATAGGGGAGTGTTCGCCCCATTTCTATGGTGTGCAGATGCCCACATACAGGACTTTTCCTTTTACAAATCGAGTTTACCAAATCTCACTCGTAGATATTTTGATGCTCAAGAACTTCCTTGGGGTTTTCGCCCCTGCCGATGGGAAACAATATATAGAGGATTTTTCCTTGTACACATTCAGTTTACTTCGGATCTTTGCCAAATTTGGCTCATAGGTCTTTTGATGCTCAATAATTCACATAGAGGGTTTTCCTTCTCACAAAAATCTAGTTTACACTGGACCTTTGACAGATTTTGCACATAGCTTTCTTTGATGCTGAAAAATTCACATAGGGAAGTTTTCGCCTCCCTATGGAGGTGGAAATTCCCCCCAAAGAAGATTTGCCCTTATGCAAAATCCAGTTTATGTTGGATCGTTTGAGAGGTCCTTTGATGCTCAGGAATTCACATAGGGGAGTTTTCTTCCCACCCTGAAGGAGGAAAAACCCCATAGAGCGTTTTCCTTTTTACAAATCGAGTTTATGATATTTGCCAAATTTGGCACATAGTTCCTTTGATGCGCAAAAATTTACAAAGGGGGAGGGGGAGTTTGGCCTCCCGTCATAAAGGGGTTTTCCTCGGACAATTCTAGTTTACGACAGATCTTTTCCAAATTTAGTACAGAAGTGTTCTGATGTTCGAAAACTCAAGTAGAGAAGTGTTTGCCCCTCTAGTAAAATGCAAAAATATCTTATACAAAAATCCAGGGAAAAAAAACTTAGCCATATTTGGAAAATATAAATTCAAATGCAAAATTTGGCAAAAATTTGCATATTGAGAGGGGTCAAGGTCCTTCGACTCCTCCCGTAAATACTACTTTAAATTACAATGTTCAGATTTTATGCACTTTTCCCTAAACGTATTTTTTTTTTAATCTTTTGTTTACAATATCTGTTAAACGTGTACAGTTTTTGTAAATTAAGAGTTTTATATTTTTTTTCTGCAGACTTAAATAATAACAAACAATTTATAAAAATATCGATTAATTTACAGATTTTGATGAAATGAACACTTGTAGAGGCTTAACTGTCCTGAAATGCAACTCCCTAGAGCAGTTAATAGCAGTACGCCTTGCAGTCACACCACAATTTCAAGGTTCGACTCGGGCTTATTCAAGGTGTATTACAACATAACTTCAGAAGTAATTTCCCATGAATACATGAACAGATTTTGAAGAAAAACCGGGGTAATTTAAAAAACTTTAGCTACCCTGGATTTTTTTTTATCAAGTCCATATGAAGTTGTAATTCCTAAAACTTAAGAAGTTGTTTAGAAAGACAGATGCCAATTTTCGTATACTTGGTATTATTTATTTTAGATCTAATATGTAGTTTGTTTCTGAAATAAATGTTTCAATCTGCGGCAAATTTTGGAAAAAAAAAAAAAAATCGACTTTAGCGACATAGTCTATTTTTTTCAAGGGGTCTTGTTAACAAACCCACGAGTTTTTTTTTTTTTTTTTTTTCATGCTGGACCCGGTTTGACGAATCCTGTACATTAATAAATTAAAATAGTTTAATAAATAAAATACATATTTTAAGGGGAGTTAGTACCCCCTATACCGTCAATGTTAATTTGCACATGTTCATGTACCTTTCTCTGAAAATCTATTAAAGATACAATTATGAATTTTTCCTGTACTTAAAGTAGACTTTTTTCTTTATACTAAAGAAAAATTTTACAGAAAGTTTTTTTTACAAAATTCTAATTAGATGAATAGAATTGGTGGCAAAAATTTCAAAGCCTAACACAATTCAGGTTCTGAGAAAAAGGAACATTTAGTTTCAAAAATACCATTTCTCGATATAACAATTTAAAGAAGAAAATCATCCCTTATCAAAATATGTTTACATTTTTTAAAAGTTTACTTTAACTTACTTCTCATATGAGCGCGATCAAGAAGTTTGTATCATTAAAAAGGTACTGAAATGGAGTATCAAAATATATAGAAATCAAAAAATCGAATTTTTGAAAGTATTTAGGGTACTGACTCCCCTTAAAGTTCTTACAATGTTCAAATGATGCTCTGTAATGCCTAAGATGTGTCTACTACATATATGGAGAAATAAATTTAAAAATAATATACAGCAAAAGTAGTAAAACTATCACAAATGTAAAAATTTGCTAGGGATTTTTTTTTTTTTTTTTGAAGTGCCTGCTTCTTTTTAGTTGGTCTGTGATGAATAATTTTGGATGACAAAAAATTTTTTTACTTTAGTTGAATCATTTTATGATTCTACTTGAAAAGGGTCTCAAATTTTCCATGGACTTCCCTAGTAAAGCCATTTTACGGCATTAACTTTTTGATTGATTAAAGAATTTTATGGTTAAAACCCTGAATTTCCTCTACTCCCCCTTTTCTCTCCCTCTCTCTAAAATGCAAGACGTTTCTTAGCCCTCAGAAAAACTCATGTGAATTATATTCTTACATTCTTTAATTAATTGCAAAAAGAATCACGTAAGTCACACAAAAAATTAATGAAGTAACGCATACAAGTTAATAAAAAATTTAATTCCAAAATACCCTTCATTTTACATGATAAACTCTTACACATATTTTGATTTTAGGAACAACCAATAAGGAATTATAAAGAAAGGCGTTGATCGTTTTGTCCCATTAATGACCTTGGCTGCCTGAAATGAAAAGACAAAAATTGCAGCTTATAATAAGATTAAGTGCGTAAAAAATTTGAAGTACAGTCAGAAATCATCACCTGACGTAAACATTCTTATTTTTTGAATGATACAAATTAAACTAAATAAGTTGGAAAAAAATGTAACCCGAAGTGTTCAAATCCAATACAATACAACCATTGATCATACCTTGGGAGCCCAGTGGTTCATCATTTTTTAGAAATAGTCATAGAGAGGCAATAATTTTTTTTAACATAAGAGACAATTTGACTTAGGATTTTCTTTAATGAAAAAAATTGCATAATGATGTATGTAAAAAAAAAACACAAAATATGATTCTAGTTTTAATCACAGAAAAACCATGCTGCTTTTAAAGGAATTTCGAAATCCAACTCGAGTACCCATGCTTGTGACTTTTGTGCTATATATCGAGGAAGACCCTTAATTTCTCCAAGCGGGGAAAAAAAATCCCTAGGAAAGTTCTATGCGTTTTCTATGATAGTACTTTTTTTTCACCATTTCATACTGCAAAAAACATATTTTCATTACTTTAAAAATAAATTGATACTATTTATTTCTGCATTTATGCATCATTTTTGCGTGTTTATTTGTTGTTTGATATTGAACCTGAATTGGTTAGTATTTTTAGTCTAATTGGGTAATAATTTTAAGTGTCATAACTTGATTCTACTTCTACATAGGAAAACCAGTTTGTACACATATAAAACATGGCCTGCTGCTTTCAGGAGAAGATGCTGGTTGCATTATTGAAATTATATATTTTGTGCACATCTCAGAGTTAATAATGAAGAAAGGTAAGAATCAATGTACCACACATATATTCAGAGATATTACTAGAATTATTTTCAAGATATGAAAATATTCGTTGACATTTTTCCAAAATCGCGTTTATTAAGACTTATACCAAAGGATGAAATGGAAGTTGTCAGACAAAGAAGAGATGTGCACTAATTTGTTTTTTTCATTGTAAAAAAAAATAAGCTTATTTCATTTGTTACTGTTTTAATTTCTTTGTGTTCTATTTCGTATTGGGTCACTCACATGTTAACTAGGCACTCAACCAGACCATTTCAGACTAACATGAAACTTTCAGAAACTTTGATCATTCTCTCAGAAACTTTGATTGAAACATCATTAAGATGCATATGGTTTTAAAAAAAAATTCTTTCATAATTCATCTTACATAATTAAAAACTGAGCGTATGTACCTATCTATCTATGCATTCATCTATCTATCTCTGTACGAGTTACTTCTCCCGAACGCCAGTAAACTGAACATCGAACCAGGTATCGATGCATTCGTAATTTTCCCGCATTTATGTTTGGCTATTCAAAATAATCTCCCGATAATAATTAGCGGAGATATCAACTGAAAACTACTAATTATAATACTTAGATTTCGACAGAAAATCCCTATTTTTGGAGAGCTTTCCTCCATTCAAATTATCAGTGCTTCATCAACTTTCCGTAACAATGCTTTTATTGCAATTTGTAGCATGCAGAAAATCATGGAGAAAAAAATCTGTTGCTTTTTTTTTCTCAAACATGAAAAAATAAAATTCTGAGTTTTGGTTTGAGGGTTTTTCTGTGATCGAGATACTTAAAATGTTCCCTTTTTGGTTATTTTCCCGGAATCTGCCGCAAAATGTTACTGATTTTTTTAGTTTTTTGTTCAAGAGTGATTGCTGAACAATGGTCACTTGACATAACTTTTATTTTCGAGGTAGACCGTGCAAAGCCAGGCGACGCAACTAATGAGTAATTGATGTTTGTTAATATGCCTTCCTGCAGTGCTTTGAAATGATATCTCAAAGCTATGGGAGCATCAGGATTGTGTAATGGCTGACAATTACATGCACTTTAACTTGATCAGTAACTTAAATAATCTTCGAAATTTTTTTTTACATAACTCAATATTTAGGAAAAAAAATTCTCTTTTTTTTTGAGATAATGTTTTTTAGAGATTTTGAAAAAAAAAAAACTTTCAGAGTGGAACCATTAAGGGATAGCACCAGGGGTAATGGTGGACTCAAGTACTTTTTTATATAGACAGTGAAATTTATGGAAGTTGCCCCTTTACATTTGAAATCATTTGAAAAGTACCACTTTAAATTTTTTTAAAATACTTTTTTAGTTTTAGATTGCGTCAGCCCAAAATTTTCGGAAATTTCGTGAGAAACATATTTAAAAGGTTTTCAATTTACATATCGAATTAAAAAGCACGTAATTGCATTTCAAAAGGAGCTATTTTACAAGACTGAAGTTCTCATAGAAATGCAGTTAAATATTTGATAGCACTGCCGACCAGCAAATGCTTTTTAACGAATTTCAAAATCATAAGTTATGAATGGTTGATTTTTTTTTTCAAAATTATTTACAAATTTAAGAAGTGGAAGAGAAGATTTTTAAAAGTTTCATGAAAATTTGAAAAGGTCAGGTTGAGGATATTTTTGCCCCTTGATTCGACTTGAATTCGATCCTATTTAAAAATGGCACAAAACATACTCTACTCATAATTTAATACAATTTAATTCCACTTATAGTATGCCGATTGATGCAAGAGCAAGGCTCGTTTTTCGTCAAAAAGACATTAAAAATTAAAACGCCGTATCTAAAACTCGAAATAAAGACTTAAAAAAAAAAAATCTGTGTTCAAACAATTCGTTACAGGGAGAATATTTTTCTTAATGCAAAAAACACTGGGAGATAATTTTAACTCCTTAAGCCAACACTTCTATTTAATATTATTTTTCTTTCCCCATCCGTTTTCAATTCAATTAGTTGATTTTCGCCAGTCTTTTTTATTTATTAAATCTGTGCGTTAATATTAAACGCAGAAAACTTTCAAGCACCAGGTGATGGTAGTCAACAGCTGGTAGCAGCTCGCCATTTTGTTTTGCTGCGATAGAGTAAACAAGCAATACGCATTCTATTTTTATAAACCGAAAACATAACCTAGCATTTATTTCAACTTGCTTCTGAAAAAAAATAAGTGAATAAAAACAAAAAAGCATACTCAGACATAATATCTTTAACAACAGGAAATATTGCTTTAGAATAGAACAAATTGAATGCGTTATACAACGAATCTTGTTTTTATAATCTTGACCATTTTCAACGCCATAATTTTTTTAGGTACTATTTTGATTGAGACCTTTTCTGCTGATAAAATTGATTCTTTATCGTGAATATTTTAAATTGAAAAATTCTTTAAATAATTTAGACTCATTTTCTGTCTCAACATTCAAGAATACTAATTTTCTGATTTCTGTACAGTATGTACCACATTTTACAGCAGCAACACATTTTTCATAAAAATTTTGGAGGTTTATTATTTTGGCAATAATAGAATCATTATGTGAGCCGTCTACTTTCTTAAAAGTATAAAAACTTCAAAATAAAGCATTTTAAATACATCAAAAGTTGAGATTCAGCAAAAACAAAATATATATGTATACTCTATTGCAACTTAAAATCCATAGTCGAAAACAAGAATAACTAAAACAACCACTTTAAGAAAAATAAATGTAGCAATCAATTCGAATTCAGATCATAAATGAAAATTGCACAAAGAAACGTTAGCGAAAAATATATCCGTGAAATAGCCGTTGATATTAAATTATACAAATGGAACAGTTAAGTTTTGCAGAATGTTCGAAGCTAAGAAAAAAACCCCAATTAACTCAAAATTTAAATGAAATTCGATTTATAAACAAAATTAACATGTGAGAGATTTAAAAGTAATTATAATTAAAATAATCACTTACTTTTGATAAAAGAATAATCCTTTGCTCGGATTGTTTTTCAGCAGTTGCTCCGAAAGTGGTTGAAGCTGGCAAGCAAAGAAATTTTCTGTAACTATTCCACGGTAAACAGATACAGAGGGCGCTCGGATGCGGTGACAGCTGAACGTCAAATATTACGTTATTTCAGCACGGGAATAACACCGTGTCATTAGAACGTTTTTTGAACGTCTAATATGACGTCCCCTCAGAACTACTCTGGCACCGTGATAATATCACTGTTGCTGTACGTCTAATTTTACGTGCAAGTAACACTTAACACCGTCATTCGACCAATAACACGATTTCTGTACCAGATTTGAACGTTCTGGTGCTACTGGGGTGCGCTTCATCGAAGTTTTCCCCTGGTAATAGAACTTACTTCAAATAAATTTTCCGCAAAATATTTTTAGGGAGTTCTGGTAACATTTTTCAAAAGAGTGATTAATGGTTAGTTTTTATCATCTTTTAAAAGATTTTAAAACTTATATACGTAAGTTAATCTAAAGTGTAACTGCAATAAGACTTTTTACACAAAATATTATTGATAAGTGTGTAAGAAGAGAGGTCATTTACCCCGTAACCTATCCTTTCTAGGGGTAAGTGGGTACCCTCTTTATGGATAAGTACCAAACCAAACCCAGTGACACGACAGCCCATGGGGACCAAGGCCTACTGTGCCCATCTCAGTCTTCCTGACAAAGGGTCTCTGGGGTGCTCGGCAGATGTTCCAGTTAGGTGGTCAGCCTAGTGCGGAACCCCCAGAGTTTAGTTCCCAAGTACGCTTGATACTGATTTTATCGACCCACTGAAGGGATAAACGGCTGATATGAGTCGACCATGCCCGACCCAGATCCCAGGCCTGCAGCGTGGAAGCGCGAAGCGCTACCTACCACTGAGTCACTGGCCATTTAGTATTTTCAGTTTCATTTTCAACTTAGAATGTTTGCTAATTTACAAAAATTCAACTTAATCGTCAGTATTATGTTTATTCAGCACAGCTTTATATGTAAAAGTAAAATATACATGCATGTCTACAGGCTTTCAATACATTTCACACACACACACACACACACACACACACACACACACACACATATATATATATATATATATATATATATATATATATATATATATATATATATATATATATATATATATATATATATATATATATATATATATATATATATATATATATATATATATATATATATATATACTGTCAAAAAAATCCTTCTTTTTACGCTACATTTTCCTTCATTTTTCGACGAGAAATTATCATTTTCCGGTGAAACGAAAACTCTCTGTCAAATGGGCGCGCGCATGCGTAGTTGACATTTTTATCATTCTAAATTCTACACTTGTCGACTGCCCGCCAAAACCAAGACCTGACAACGGTCATGTGTGAAAGTGAATGCAAGTCCTGTGACCTCAAGAAGTACCTTCAATATGAATAATCTAGTTAATGGGTGAGTACTTATTTTAGAGTTTGATTCCAAAAATATGTATTGTTCCTTTTTTCTGGAAAGTAGTACGTAATATAGCTTGAAAAAAAAAAGTTAATTTCGTAGATGAGTAAACGCCGCCATATTTAAATTTGTATACAAAACAAAGCTTCCATTTATATTGAGCAGGAGCATAACAGGGCTTATGCAAAGCCAACAAATGTACTTTTTACTGAAAAAGGTTAGAAATAAACCTTGGGACTTGTTTGGAAGTCAAATTGTGGTTGAGAGCACGATATTTCAATATTATAGTCTTTACGTAAATTGATTTTACAGTAGCGAGACAATGTTCATTTTGTAAACTTTCCATTAAGCCTTGAGAAAGGTTTTTTTTGAAAAGTTTCAATTAAGCAGTGTAATTTCGTTTTAATACAAAGTTGCATTTGTTGAAAATGATAATACAAATTCGTATGCTAGTCGAGTGATGTTCTTTTTAACCTGGACTATGAAACTTTAACTATATGAAAGAAGAAATCTTCGTTTATATTACGTGAAATAATTAATAAATAAGTAGTTTGAACGAACCTTTTAAATTTCTCTATCGATGTAAAAATATTTTGCTTGGGTTATGAAATTTAAAATATTCTGTTATCATAGAATTTGATTCTTATTTTCATCTTAAATTCACAGCCCCGGCTCTATAAATTTTGGGTCCCCCTGCCAAAAATCAGTCGGGGCCCCTAAACGCCCACTAAGTTGCTCTGCCCGCCCCTCAAAGAGTGATTGTTTTATGTTTTTAACTGCTTCAATGTTTCTACTTAAATTTTGAATTCATTTATTTAAATGTTTTATTTATTTATTATTATTGTTTAAAAGTTTTTAACTTGTGTTTAAACGCTTCTGGGTAGCTGTGTGGAGTTTTATTCTGATTTTTAAAAACTCATTTTACTAATAAGTTATATCAGCAAGGAAACAAGTGTCTCAAGGCCGTAGCCAGGGTATTTTTTCGGGGAGGGACATGGTCGGAGGCAAATGTGGTTCGAGACATGTAATACAGGAGAAAAATAGCTTTTATAAAAATATGTTTATTATGTTGTTTGCAAAAATTAAACTAAAATAAAATTAATTTGAATTCTGAAATTTTAAATTCAAATTATGTTTTTCGCAATCACGAGTTGCGATAGGACCCTACTCATTGGTTACTACCCCACTCACTTGTTTCTAGATACGGTTCCTGTCCCCCCAAGCCTGTCCCTCCTCTTGGACGGTTACGTGTGTATAACATGTGTAGGCTTGTGTGTGTGCATAGACCTATGTGTATGCATGTTTGCGTGTGTGTATGTGTGTGAGCGTGCGTGTGTCTAGGACATAGACGCCACCGATCAGGAGAAGCATCTACCGGGGTGCCAGTTGCGTCTGCAGAGGACGGTGGGATTGACAAAGGAACCACAACATCACGGACGGTCAAATGAAAATAATTAGCAATTTTGATTGCTCAATAAAAAAATATTATCAAATAATTATTTTAATTAACAACTTAGTTGATTAATATCTAATAATTAATTTATATTACACCAGAATTATTCATCAGATAAAAATGATATTTTTGTATAAGATCTCTGTCACTGTCACGCCACTATCTGATGACTGCCCAACTCAACAAAATAAGACATACGGATGTAAACATACGGTCTATAATGTATCATACAGTGTTTATTACATTTTCGCTATTACAAATGCTTGCGAGGGGGTTCTTAGAATAACTTTCGGGCAAAAAAAATAAAAAGTCACAATTAAAAAGTAATCTACAATTGACACCTCAAAAAAAAAAAAAAAAAAAAAAAAAACTTAAAGGATACAAATGCATCAACTAGAAGGTAAAATTTTTTGCATCAAAAAACATAAATCCTTTACTCGTTAATTTATTAAAATCTACCAAAATCAAGCATTTAATCAAAAGTACGATTGGGTTAAAAATGAGTTTTGATCATGTAAATTTGTTACATTTCTTATTGATGTTTTAAAAAGTCCTTCTTTTCCCCTCTTTTAAAAGTGTTATTCGTAATAAGAGTCATTAACATTCTGTGATGGACCAAGGTGTAAAAAAAATTTTAAAAATGATCCAAAAAATAAATAAATTGATCAGATATAGACATCTTTTATTTAGATCGGATGCTTTGATTTAAAAAAAACACAAAATAGCTGCTTTGATCTCCCACTTCTTTGATGCTCCAGCCGCCTTACAGACGGCAAATTAAAAATTATTTTCAGGCTGAGTAAGAGAGTATTTGAATAGATGAAAATGGCTAAGTGAGGATAAAAACGTATAGACATAATAAAGTATAGGACGAAAACATAATGGGGAAAATAAACTTAAGCAAAGGAAAGTTTTAGTGACTAATTTTTAAACGGCAGCGTAGTTAGAATTCAGAATCTAAAAAATATGTATCCTAGAATTTCGGGGGAGGATTTATCCCGACGGTCCCCACCCTGTCTACGGCCCTGCGTCTCATAACTTTACATTGACTCCGCCCCCCCTCCCCATTCCTTGCTTATGTGCTTTAGTAATATGTGATGATTTTAAATTTTTCTCACATTTGTACCAAAACATTGCAAAAATATATTGAACTGTTAAAAGACTTGATCACAGTTTTTAATAATTTATTTTGTATTTATTTGGTTTCTTGGGATGTGCCCCCCCCCGGTGGTGCCCCCCCTTAACAAGCGAGGGTAGGCAAGGTAATTCAAGCGAGGGTGTTTAACTATAATATTTTTAGACTTGCTGAAAATGAATAGCTGATACAAATGTCTTTTTACCGTTTTGTGATTAAGGCTTTAACAAGATAAACTTTCTGTTTTTAAAATTTTTTATGGAAGATAGAATAAATATAATTCTTGTTTCGGCGCGCTTTCGCAACTGGAAGCCATCAACACTTAATATCTTTTCCTCAATAACAACTAAAGATTTTTCTTGTCATAGTAAAATTGCAGTTGGAAATCAAACCAGATATTAATCTGAAATGAATTGAGTTCAAATGAATTAAATTTCATTTAGCATTATTTTTGGTTTCAAAACTTGGTTTCAGAAATTTGCGTGTAAAACGAATAATGCATATATGTAGGTGAAAGCTCAAATTAACAATAATTGTTTATGTAATCGAATGAAGTAATAATTGGAATAGAAATACTAATTATGAAGTTATATAGCATTTTAGATAAAAATCAAAATGTTGCTAAAACACTAAGAAAAGATCCATTTCAGCCAACAATTCCACTGTTATAAAACATTTACTAATGTAATTTACTAAAACATATGTAAAATTGTCCTCTTAACACCTTTCTCCAGACTTTTTGGTAAGTTCATATTATATTTATGTTGGAACCCAGCGTCAAAGTTGGACAATGTCTGAAAACAAATGCCCACAACATGAATGGATCATGAGTAAATGTGCCAATGGGGTTGCTTCTGAAATTTTAAAAGTATTTTTTTCTATAAAAGCATGTTTAAAAATATAGGATTCGACCATTTTAAATACATAATTGCAAAGTTTAATATTTAAAAAATTATTTTAATGGTGTGCAGATTCAATTTTTTCTTTTTTTGCTTCTTTCTGCTCATGACATCACAAATGATGAAATGCTATTAGCGCAGAGCGTAATATTTAGTTTGCATGTTCACTCACATTTGCTGGCGCTGATATGGTTGATGGCAAGCATAGAGAACAATATTCAATTGGCTTCTGAATTATCATAACCTGGAAACGTGGTAGACAGCAAGCGTCAGCACCACTAACTGGAGTGCGCCCCAAAGTTGATCATTTGCGACGTCATAAAGACAACGCCTTGTTTGAAAAATTGTACATTTAAAAAAATAATTGAAAATTATCCATTAAAAAAAAAGATTTTGCTTGCTCCATGTTATTATTTTTTTGCTCATTCTATCAACTTCAGTGGCGAAACGTAGTACTTTTGACTGATAGAAACAACCCTATTCTAAAATTTAATTTCGGAATTTGTGCATTTAAATTTCATTAATTCGCAATCGGGCAAATTAGTAGTGACCCAAGTCCGACTTCATATTTAAAAGATAGGTGAAATACTCCTTACATCTCTAAGCCATATAGATGTCAGAAGAGTCATTTTTAACTCTAGGGTACTTAACCTATGAATGAAATGAGTTAAAATTAACTTTAATGATGTTTATTGAATATTTACAGTTAGAAAAGCATTTCCAATAGTCTAGTGAAAAAATATGTTTTAATGTGACCAGTGGCGAATTCGGGATTTAGTTCTGGGGGCGGCCGAGATCATTAAAAATGTATGTCTCCTTGACATCAAAAGTTCATTGATGTAAACAAAGTCGTTTGAAAAAAAAAATATTTTTCAGGAGGTGTCAAGAGCTAATGAAATTTTCTGAGTCACAGTTGAAATTATCTAAAATTTGGTGTTTAGTGGTAAAATTTTAAAATTTAAATGTCAGTAAAAAAAATTAAAATTAAATTTAAAAAAAAAATTTTTTAGACATTATTTCTAAGCAATTTGAAGGCAAAAATAACAATTCTTGTTGATTATGAAAATTGTCCATGGCAAATGCAAGTCACTAAATGTAAGTAAGAAAAATCGTGGACTAATAGTTACAAAAAGGGAAAACGAAGATAAAATTCTGAGAATTGACACTAAGCGCATTAATTAGAGATCTGAAATTTGTTTTCTGTCTTTCTTCTTTTTGAGTAAATAAATTTTTTTAAAAGGCAGGGAAAATTTCCGAAATTGGACAGGAAATTTCGGAAAACAAGTATCTCTATTACTATAGCAAATTAGTGTATAAACATGAGGGAAAACGATTAAAATGATAAAGATAGGATGGATATAGGAAATTATATATTTTATTATTTTACATTAAGATACATACACAACAAAAAAAAATTCTAATAGAAAAAAAAATTAGTTCTAGTCTGGGGGCGGCTGCAGCCTCATAGCCGCCCCCCTGGATTCGCCACTGAATGTGACCTAATTTTATTCTTCTGTGACCAAAATTCATATGAGCTCAATAAATAACTTCAAAAAATTTCGTCATTAGTTTTGTCAAAAGTGTTTCTGGGTTGGGCCACAACTTATTTTTTTTTAATTTCAATTTTGATGTTACAAATAGTTGATACCTCTTACTTTTCGAGTCCTTAGAGATGATGGATTGCTTATTTTTCCCTTATCCACACTGATTTTCCCTTCCGCTATTGTCTCAATTATGAATGCTTGGGTGTTTCCCCAATCTTCCAAGAGTAAAATTAGACTTAGATCAGCACTCATTTGCCGGATCAGGAATTTATCAAATTCAAATGCACCAATTCTGAAATAATGTAAAATTTCGGACTTTGAGCATAGTATTTGTCAATGATCCATTTGTGTTATGAGCAACTTTTTACTTTTTTGGACTTTGTCGGATTTCAGAATTGGGTTACAACATTGAATTCATTCAAATGCTAATGCATGTCACTCTGAACAAATATATACTTGAATTAAAATAAAATGTTTCATTTGGATCTTTGGTGAGCACTTCTTGGGAAAACTTTATGGCTTAAAAAAAAAAAAAAATTCGTAAAAAGTTTTTACGAAAATTTAGTTTTCATTTTAGGCGTAAAAATGCAGTCGAAGTAAGAAATTTAAAAAAAAAAAATTCTCTTTAACTCATTGCTTTGCTTATCAAGTTGCTTAAGGTTGATTATTTATACATTACTAGGGTGGCGACAGTTCATGGAAATCAGGGAAAAGCCAGGGAACTTTATCACTCAGGGAAATATCAGGGAATTTTGAAAAAATAACAAAATTTCAGGGAAAATTGATCAAATGAAGAAAATTTTTTTTTTCTTCCTTGCAAAATGAAGGATTTTGATTCCCTACGAATTTTCCGCCAATTTGTTTTAAAAAAGTAAAATTAATGAGGTGTGATTATACAGTACCTCATATTTGTGAATCTTTTTTCCTCAAGGTCAAAGTATTCAATCTTAGGAGCAATCTTAGGAAGCTTATCCTATGTCTGTAAAGTTGTTTATTTCACCATGCTTGAATTTTCCTTCCAAGCATTCCAAGCTACGTAAAATAAACAACCCTATAGGCAAAGAGGAAGCCGTTATTAATGACTTGGCTCTTTTGCCTTTACTCATTGTCTTGAAGTAATTAGCATACTGTAATCACGATTTCAAGAAAAAATCTTTGTTTTTTAAATTAATTCTGAAAAAATCTTAAAAGTTACCACTTGGCATTTTTAATTTAATTGCTAAAATAGAATTTTGACTGAAAATTTTTTTGAGCAATCACGATTGCTTATTGTTCTCACATTACCGTCTTTGATGTTCCGTGCCTTTTTCAACCGCCACCGTCACCTGCAGGCGCAACTCCGTCCCCCGGTAACATATCCTGATCCGTGGCGTTCATGTCCTACACACATACACGCTCATACACATACGCACTCACACACATACACATACGCCAACATGCATACACACGGGTCTACGCACACACAAAAGCCTACACATACACAACTAATACACACGTCTCCGTTCAAGAAGAAAGGCAGGCTTTGAAGGGACAGGAGCCGTGTCTAGAAACCAATGAGTTTGGGTAGTAACCAATGAGTAGGGTCCTGTTGCAACTCGGGATTGCGAAGAGCATAATTTGAATTCAAAATTTCAGAATTCAATTTTTTTTTTTTTTTTTTGTTTTTTGCCATGGTATTATTCACTGTCACTTCAGATTACAGATATTTCTTTAAGAGTGGTTTTAATAATTTCTTAGAATTCTTATGTTAACTGGTTGCTGGAAGTATTTGTTTTGGATTTCCTTTCCAACAATATTTCTCTGTTGATTATTTATTATACTATTTTACCAAAACAAAAGAAGGAACATCTTTTCAAAATATATTTTTAATTAACAGCAAAACCGTTCTAAACACTGAAATTTTTAAATTATGCAATGCTTTTCAGGTAAGGCAAAGAAAAGAAACCATTGTCATTGGTAACGTAAATCAGGGATATTTGGTGAACTTAATCAGGGAACTTTTATTTCCAGTTTCTGTCGCCACCCTGAGTACTGCTCCTTAAAGCGCGTAGTGTTGCAAGATTATGTGAGGAAAAGTAGCGGATATTTTTTGCTGTGGCTGACAGTTAAAAATTTTATTGCTGGCTAGTCTTAGAGAAACTTAAAATTTTGGCCAAAATTGAAAAAAGCTTTTTTCTGGATGACTCAAAGAATCTGCTTTGAGAACAAAAAGACTTTTGAAGACAATAAGATTGGTCAAGAGAAAAAAAATTGAGCCCACAGCATAAAAATTTAATGACATTTTAAAATGCAATAAAAAGCCTAAGCAGGCGAAACTAACTTCCTTTTTCAGAGTATCTTTTTAATTATTCTCTCTGTAAAAATATTCCTATGTTGTACTTATATTTAATTTTGTCCCAACTATCTGTGTTATAGTTTATCCAATATGCACTGTTCCTGAAGAAGAAAATACAAATTATTCTTTAAAAGACTGAGAAAGGAACTTCCGATAACTCAAACTACCGATTCTTTGAAGGTTTTAGCTTGTCCCTAGGGACTTTGAGTTATTGAGAGTTGACTTTAATGAGAAAAAAGTAATTTAATGGTGTACGTTATTTTTTTGTGAGTTTTTATCCAATAGAACCTTAGCTCGATTTTACTAGCCTTCTAATTGTTAAGAATCAAATGAGAACAATGAAATTTTCCCCAAGAATTCGGTGTTTCATACTTTTTGCCGGTACAAAATTTCCTTCCCCCTTTTCTCAGTTTCAACAATCTTACCGTTTAATACATTTAAGGGGGAGAAAATTTTAAATATTAGTAAAAAGAAGAAGAAAGAATTCAATTCAGGGTTAGAAATAAATATACATTGTTGTGAGTTCATCCTATGTATATGGCGGTTCAAAACTAGATAGACTTAAGAAGGAAATAAATAATATGTGAATGTATTTTCTTTTCTTTCTTCCTTTTCAGATAATTGCTAATGCATCTTAATTTTTTGAAACGGCTCTCATACACCCTGTATGAACTGGATAGAACATGTGTAATATGCAGTCAGCTGAACAAAAATCTCTTCAGTTAGGAGTCTCTACATGACATGCAGTTTTTAAAGACATATACTTTTTGCTGTAACTCAAGAAAAAGTATTCTTATTGTTAGATAGGTTCAGGTAATAAATCACTAAGTAGAAATAATTTCTTTCTCGCACCTGACATGTAGACTGGAACTATACTACTTTCTGTTTATTATCTTGCTCTGCAAGTACTTAGTGCAAGGGTAGGAATTCTCCTAAAAATCTTAAATTTTCATTTTATTCCCTATTTGCACGCAAAAAAAAAAAAAATCAATCCAGAAATGGCACTTTTCATGATGATATGCCTATATTGTAGGATAAAATAAACTTGGTAGACCCTAAGAAATTTTCTCTAAAAAAAAGAGAAAAGCCTACGCTGCTGTTGTTTTTTTTTTCTGATGAAGGGGGGGGGGGATGCAGTTAACCAAAACATATGCTCAATATAAAGCTGTTTGTTTTATATATATACTTTGTAACTCTTGCAGTCGTTTCTCTTCTGCAAAAAATTAAGAATATGATATTTTTAATTTTTCTCTTTTCAAAAGAAATGAAAAATGGGGGAGTATTCCCTCCTTCTCTCAAATTGCAGTTTTGTGGTCGAGGGGAGGGGAGTGAAGAGTATTATAGCTTATTGAAATAAAATAAATATAATGAGTTGAGTTAGAACCCAAATATAAACACTTGGATCAAAAAACATATTTAGATCAAAGTTTAAATAGGATGCCCCCAAATGGGAAGTGATTTTATTTTTATAGTGCTTATCTTGTGTTGTGGTCTGAGCATTACCTTATTCTTTCAGTACAAAGAAGTCAGTTTGCTTTGTGTTTCTCTTCATTGAAGTTGGATCATTTCTTGCACTCATAATTTTTAAATTTAGTCACTAACTTTTTGCTTTAAAATTGTAAATAGTAATTTGTTTTATTTAAATGCCACGGAAAACAAATTTCTCTTGTGGTAAAGCAGACAAAAATGTATGCAAGATCAGCACAGGTGCTGTTCAGAAAAGGATCGCTTTAAAGCATTTTGTTCTGTTTATACACTATCTTTCCAATATTGATAATCAAGGATTTTTACAGGTACTGTCTCATGCTGATGTGGCGAGCAGTGATGTTCCCATTAATTTTTTGAGGGTATACTCCCAGTAATCAGTTATGCACAATATGTGTATGCGATCATGTACATAATATGAGAATTTTTGAAGCTTGAGGGTGTAAGCTATATGTTTTTAAAATGTTTGAGAGTATATAGCGTATGTGGAGCATACCCAATGGGAACACCACTGGTGGCAAGACATACGAGGTTGAAAGTAGCTTGAAAAATCAAGCTGTATTTTTAATTCCATGTTCTTCGTCCTCTACTGAAAACAAATTAGTTGTAATGAAACAATTCAAAGCTTTTGCGCCAAATTCACTCCAAGATAAAATTTTGAAAGCAGAGATTTTCTTAGTTTTAGTTGCGGTAATAAACAATTATTCATTTGCATCTTTAAATGATTTATCTGTAATTTACAGGGACATATCTGATAAAAGTTAAGTATACATAAAATTTTGGGCTTGCAGCCTACTTTAAATCTTTCCTTATTAAGGATATTTCTTTCTCATTCTTTAATTCACTTTGATGAAACAATAACAAGGTAAGTAAAGAAACACTTGAACAGACATTTATTCTACTGGTATATGTTTCTACTTCATAATGTGTCACTGTGTTAAATAATAAAAGATTGAATGCATTCTGTTGTAGTTGTCAAGAATTTGAAACGTTTTATAATCCAATACGAAAATCAAGCTAATGAATTACATTTAAATTTCAAAAAAAAAAACTTGATATTTGTTGTCCTAAAAATGTACTAAAATTTTATAAAAATTGTGTCCTAAAACTTTTGAAATCATCACTTGCATAATTTTAGCAAAATGCATTTTTTGTTTGTTTATAAGGGACAATATTAAAATTCAGAAGAGTTTTTAATATTTTTGGACTGAAAGCATCAATACATGCAAGTAATATATTTTCTGCATTAGTTCATTGAGCGGTACGTTATTGTCATGCATGTGTGACTTAATTTTAATAATTTAAGTAAGTTATAGTTAATATTTGGGTATGTTTGTTTGGGAAGTATTTACCAAGACCCATCCAAAAATAAACACATTTCTAGTAAAAGAAAGCGCATTCTCTAAGTACACATTTAACATTTATTTAGAAAAGAAATTAGCAAATCTTGTTTTGTTGAAAGAATATGATAGAAAAAAAAAAACTTCTGTCCAGTAGAATTTTATCTATTTGTTCCAGCCCTTTATTGTCATTGTCTCTTATGGAACAGTTTTTCAATCTCCTAGCACATCTTTATTACTATTACAGGTGTAGGTATTGTTCTAATTAAAAAAAAATCCTATAATTCCTAATACCTTCAAATTTATACTAAATATCCTACAATTTTCATAACTTCACCTCACTTTTTATCAAAAAAAAGGAAAATTTTCTGCTTAAATTGGTTCAAACTTTTTTATTAGTCTTGTTTACAGTCGAAAGTTGCATGTGGTATGATGTAACTTTAGAAAATTAATCACTAGCACAGGCACGTAGCTAGAACTTTGTTAAGGGGGGGGGGGGGGTCCAAGGTTGCACGAACTTCAAAAGAGGAGGCATACTACAGCAAAATTAGTAGTTGATAATTACACAAGACTAAGATAAATCCAATTAAAACTGATCATTAAAATATGATAATTAACTAAAATTAATTAAATAATTCAAATTAATAGAGTCATTAGTTAAAATTAGTTAACAAAAAGTTTATGTTAAGTGGTAAATTAATTATTGTCAGTTTGTAAATTAACATTAAACTGAAAGTTATCACATACAAAGTTTCCAAATATTGGTGAACCTCTGTCCTCCTGAAAACTGTGATATATTTTCTATTAATAAAAAGGACACAATAAAAGAAAAACGGAAAGCGAAAAATGATCTAGAAATTACTTGGAAAATGCATGCGATAATTTAATAAAATATTAAAGCTTTGTAATATATTTCATTTGTACTTATGCCATTTTATTTGAAAACTAGAAAGTCACCCGTCAAATTGCTTCAACTCTTCTTCATTTGAACGAAGCAATTGCCTGTTTGGTGATATTTTGATCGTTGAAATTTTAACTCTAACACCAGTGGATTAACCCTAAACTCCAGTAGATAGCGTTCATTGTTTTCATTTCTTCATTCCTCTGATATGACTCAGTCTTACCAGTAAAACTGTTCAAGTTACCGGATCGAGTTCAGCCTTGTCACAATAAAGCCTTTCCTTGCATGTTAAGCATTACCAAAACATATTATCGAATTACATATTATGCCGTGGTGCGAATTCATTGTTGAAACAAGCGGGTTACTCGATCATCGGCATTATTTATATGAGGATAAATAAATCTATATCTATAAAGTCGAATATATAACAATGCGAGTGTTACATAACGTAACTCTGTCCGATTTGAACAACATTTCAGGCAAAATCCCACAACTCTCTCAACGAAAATATTAACAAGGTTTCATTTAAAAAGCTTGAATTAGTTTTTATTTATTTACATTTATAATATTCTTTTGATAACACGAAGTTGAAGGATATTTCCAATCTTATCCGTTTTCTAATTATCATTCCTAATCATCAATTAAAAGCTTGAACAAACTATTAAGTCTTTGAGGGACGGAGGCTTCCTTTGTTGCAACCATTTTTTATATATATTTTTTTTCTCTCTTCAACC
The DNA here is from genome assembly GCF_026930045.1 of Uloborus diversus. NCBI lineage: Eukaryota > Metazoa > Arthropoda > Arachnida > Araneae > Uloboridae > Uloborus > Uloborus diversus. The sequence continues at coordinate 145,974,775 of NC_072733.1, forward strand.
AACTGACACAGTGATTTCAGTCAGCTGAAAAAAAAGAGGAGCAAGAAATAAATGGTGTTCTCAAGTGAAGTCGCTATTCCTCAAAGGGTGAAAGCTGTTCGAAAAAATTTTAAATATCGGAAAAGGCGTATTTTATCATTATTTTTTTCTTTCTAACGGAGCTGTGTTAGAGGCTTTAGCCTTTTGCGGAACAAGTGCGAACCAACGATATGGCATCCAGTCATTCATATGCCACCATTAAGGCGCGGATGTGAATGTCACAGGAAAATTTGATGCCCAGTTTCCACCAGGTGGAGACACCCGAGCTCTCTTCGATGCGAAACTGCAAAAGGAATTTAATTTTGTCAAGAGTATTCACAGTCAAACGACCTAAGGGATCTTTTACATGATGATTAATGGAATGTATACCTAATGAATTAAATTAAGCATCTGTGTAATTTTATTTTAACAACATGTTGTTAATTTTAACAACAATCATATTTTACGACGCAGGTAATGATTTTTTTTCTTCAATACGATGTTAGCAAAACACTCTATTGCAAGAAATAGTAAATATCTTTAGCTTGAAGAAAATAAGTGTTTAAAAAAGAAGGCAATATATAAAAGAAAAGCTCAAAAACATTTACCTCGTATTCACCTTTTTTGTTTCTTTGCTTGTAACGCAGTAAATAGCGGTAATTTTCACCGAGTAATTTATAGTTAAATGCACCTGCCTGTTTTTTGTTACGTTTAATGCTACCTTCACAATTTACTAAAGATGGATGCATAGATGCTAATTAAATAACTCCTTAGTACAAAGCCAGTGAATAACAATCAGAAAATGTGTTCCAATGATGCAAATACAAATATGTTTTATGGAACAACATCGAATAAGATTTTTTTTCCGCCAATTAAAACTGTTTTACTTTTTGGATCATAGAATCACAATTCAGTAAGATTTAAAAGTAATAATTTCTAATAAATTACTTATTACATGCGTTAATATGGCCGAACTTGTAATTTCATAAACTGATCACAGTAAAATATTCAAGTAATTTTCAATTTAATTTTTCTATAAAATTTTTATACCGTAAAAAATTTGTTACATCAAGTTTTATTTATTCATTTATTTTATTTATTTTACCTTCAAACACGAATTATTTTTGGACATTCAATATGTTCCATGATCATGCTTAAATATTGGGAGGGGGGGGGGACATCAGTAAAAAATCTACGAAATTTGTTACTCAGAAAAGAGAGAGATGTTAAAAGTAATCTAAAAGTTCAAATAAAATTTTTATCAAAATATAAAATGAATCTGAAATGAACCATGCCAAAAATATAGAGTTAAAATGAAAAAGAAAAATCAATAATTATTTTTCTCATCCTCAAAAACACGAAATGTGTAGAATTTCTTTTTTCGCTGCTGGCTTAGAATCTAAAATTAGTTTTTGAATGGAAAAACACATTATAAAATTGCTCGTATTATCAAGAAAACTTTAAAAGGGAGCACTACGACTTACCTAGTTTGGGTAAACTTAATTTTCTTTTGCGTACAATTTTGTTCAAGATATGTTTCCTATAAGTATGACATAGATAAAAACTGCGTGTTAAAACAGAAAAGAATCGGAATTCAATTACTGATTCACCAGGAACGCACCTCACTCTGGCTGTCTTTCGTACAACATGCGTCTACGAAATCTACGAAAATGCAAAAAGAAAAGAGCAAGAAATAAAGAAAACCACGCCAATAAGACTGTGGGATACGGCGGAAGTGGCAATAAATGCTTGTTTTTACTTTGCCAATGGCAATTTGATGGACCAAGGAGAGGGGCTGAATTTCAAGGTCACAGGACCCAGCTGGTTTGAAAGTCGAAAGGGACATTTCCCCGTTTCGGACGGAGTAGGTGACACAGGAAAAAGCAGACGAAAATTGGGAACCTGCAGTTGTTGCACGAGGTTCTCGTGTTCTGAATCGACTCAAGCGCTGAGAAAATTGCCGATTACTGGGAAAATTTAAGGGGAGAGAATGCTGCGTTTTATAAAATCTTTATCTTTCAGAAAAATTTTGTTGATGCGAGATGCAACAACTGAGAAAAAAGGAGAGGGGTCTTTCGGGAAGGGGGGGGGGGGGGGGTCCGGACCCCATGGACCCACCCCTTGGCTACGTCCTTGACTAGCATATGAAACCTCAAATGTGAGACTTCAGAATTCAAATTTTTCGCCAGTGCCAAATTGACTTGCAAACAATCTAGAAAATTGTTTGAGTGATCTCAATACCAGTCTGACCACATGAACATTCAAGTAAATTAATGAAAATGTTTCCTTTTTTTAGTAAATTTAGATTTTACACTTTTGCAATTTGTTCTAAAGTGAATGGTGGGGATCCTATGAACAACATCTAAGGGCACATGTGAACAGTTCCCATATAATGTTAAAATTACTGTAACCTACTTTAAGTGTTTTTTAAAAATGCATAGGTAAACACAACAAAATTACATCACTTTTGGAATGTTGATTATTTATGGACGGTTGCAACTATGTTAACATTTTTTACCTTCAAGTTTTTTAAGTCACTTAAAATAGAAGCCAATTTTTTCAAATATTTTCTTCTTATTTTCAAAAATGCTCACCTTTAATTGACTCAAGGTATGGAAAAGGGCAAGAATTTATTAAACAAACAGCAGGCATACTGCTGCACCCTTCTCTGTTTAGTTTTATTGTCTTGTGATAACTTTTTTTATTTTCTTTCAGTGTCTTTGCAGAAATAAACCGGGAAAAAAGAACCAAGAGTAAAAAAGTGTTACTTAATCAAAATGCTTAGTTTTTGGTGCCTTTGACATTTATATTTTAATTCTGTGCTATGTCTTTCAAGTACAGTGTATCTCGAAAAACTTGATATGACGAAAAATTATTTCCCCCCTATTGCATATTTTTCTAATGTTATTTTTCATTCTTATGTTGAAGCGTTTTTAATCAAAACCTTGTTATGTGGAATATTTTTTGAAGTCAAATATGACTTTTTCGGAAAAACCGCAGTTTATTGTCTTGAAGCCACTCAAGGAATGTTTCCAAAAGTTTCACACCCCTTCTTTATTTTTCTCAAGGGTTACGAATGATTAGGAGAAGCTTATCTTCTGTCACTTTCATTGTGCAGCCTGAGGGATTCAGAAAATTTAAGTCCAAGAAGCGTACCTTAAAACTTTTTGCCCAATTCTCATGCCATTTCGTTGAACCTTTTGACCCTATTTTCACCTCCTTGAAAACGGGAGATGAACGGAAAACCCCTTTAGAGACGCAGGGAATGGTGCAATCCTTTGTCTAACTTCTTTTGTTCCGGAGCACTCGAAACTCGTTTGAAACCATTCTGTAACTTAGTAATCTAAATCTTTGATCAGTTTAGTTGAGGTAAATTACTTCATTTTGCTACTTCTTTAGAGTGTCCTTTTTTAAGCTTTCATTATATTTTTCCACTTATTTTTAACTAGTGTGACTAATTTTTAAAATATTTTAAATTATGGTTACACCCTTGTTATCTCGAAAACTTGATATATCAAACTTTTTTTACCGTCCCTTTGACTTTGTGATATCGAGAGTATACTGTATTTGAGACATTTTAAGAATAGTTTCTTCATTAATGTTCTGCACCTTAATCATTATTGAACAAAAACTTATCAATGCAAATTTAAGTAAAAGTTTTAAGACCAGCTGATATTGGGAATGTTGTTCTTAACTGAATAAACAGTGGGGTTGTTTTCTTCAGTCAAAAGTACTACTTTTAGTCACTGGAGTTGATAGAATGTGCAAAATAAATAATAATAACATGGACCCAGAAAATACTTTCATTTTCCCAGCAGTTATTTTTTAATTTTTTTAATGTCCGATTTTTCAAACAAGGCATGGTCTTTATGACATCGCAAATGATCAACTTATGCGCATTCTTCACTGGCACTCTGAATGCTTACACTTGCTGTTTACCACAATTCCACGTTATGATAACCAAAAAGCAAATTTAATATTGCGCTCTACGCTTGCCATCAACCATATCCTTGCCATACATGTGAGTAAAGAAGCGAATTAAATATTATGCTCTGTGCAAATGGCAGTTCATCATGTGTTATGTCATGGGCAGAAGAGTAAAAATTGAAATTGAGTCTGCGCATCAATTTAAATAATTTTTTTGAAAATAGTAAACTTTGTCAAATTATTTTAAAAATGATCAAATACTATGTTTTTAAACATGCTCTTTCAGAAAAAAAAATACTTTCAAAATTAGGAAACGACCCCATTCAGCAATGGTTTGATATACAATTATCCTTGCAAATTATACTTTTATTTAAAGTGTCAATTTTTTTAAATAACTGCATTAAAAAAATATCCTTAGTGGCACAGAACTCACAAAAAAATATTTGAGATTTTAGTCAAGACTCTTAAGGTTTTTTTTTTTAAATAGGTTTTTCTTACTTAAACAATCTGTGAAAAACATTTTGTTCACTGCTGAGACTAATAAAATTGGCAGAAAAGTTGATTTGGCTAAAAAAAATTAGTCATTTAAAAATTAAAAGACAGACTAAAAATTTTAATTGAAGAAATGCTAATGAATTAGTAAATATGGATGAATAAACATATTGATGTCAAAAGTCGCTATCTAAATGCTAATTTTGCTACATTGGAAATTATTGCCGATAATTCTGTATTACTTTACAGTGTTTATTATGGGATTAGTTTTTTTTAGTTACATGCTATTACAACTAAATCTACATTGCTGTTTCAAAGTTAATGGATGTAAAATACTTTTAATACTTTAAGTTACTCTTAAACCTGTATTATCTCAAATTTGTTGCTTCGCGAAAAAAAATTCAGTTGCACTGAAAACTATGGTGATAAAGATTCAAACTATATAGGCAGTGTTGTCATATCACTATAAAACTAAAAACAATATAAAACCGAAGTATAGATCAAAGGTACCTTACTAGAAGTAATTTGCTCAAACAAGCAAGCAAAAAGAAAAAAATTGCCTGGTCATTTTTATACTTTGCTCTCGTCTATTTTTCAAAATTGTAATATTTTTACATAATCATCGGAATGTCTTAATTTGAAATTTGTGGCTATTCTCCTGTTTCTTTATTCATAAAATTATGTATAGAAGCTTACATTTATGTTGCAAACCTTAATTTCAGAAATTAAAATTTTAATTAATAATATCAAAAATTTTAAATTAAGCTTTATTATTTATCTAGTTAGTGTAATTTTTATGATTGGAAAACTATGTAAAATGACTGTTGTATATTTTGTTCAAAATATCATATACTCTTTGAACAAATAAAAAAAAAGTAAAGAAACTATTTTTTTATTTGGGGTGTAAATCCATTTCTAAATTATCTAGTCTCAGTTTTGGTTAACATAATTAAATCAATTAAATTTTATCATATAATGTCAATTTCAATTCTTTATTTTAGTCAATTATTCATATCCATAAAGATAGTAGTTGATTCAAGAATATAAATAAAATTAATTGAATTTTCAAGAGATTTTATTTTTTATTCATTTGCAAAATATTCATTTTCCATTGAATGAAATTGTTGCTGATGTTGTTAATATTACCTGTATGTATAAATGCTTATGAAAATAAAGTTAATTCTACATTCTTCTACACTTTTTTCTTTTTGTATTTTACTGAGTGATACTAAACGAATCTATCTTCTTCCAATACTAAGCACATTTTGGATCCATTATTTATGTTTTACAGCGTGCATTTTTCAGGTTATTTAAATAGAACTTCAGAAAAATACCAGAGTGAGTAAATCTCAGGTTGATCAGCATACAATCAATTTTTCATAATTTTGTTTTCAGCCTCTGAAAGTGGTTATCCCATTACACGAAATGGCCGTTTTTCACAATCTAATTTTCATATTCTTAAAATTTTTATGAAGTTTATGAAAATTCGAAACTTTCACCATTTGTCGTCTTTCATGAAAGAAACCTGCATTTTGAAACCGCTATGTAATAAGATACCTGCTTTCAGGTGACAAAAATAGATTTTTGATAAATACATTTAGCAATAAGGAATCTACTTTTGAACTTTCTTGTGGAATTTTCAGAGGCGTATTTGATTCGAAAATTTTGGGTTGCCGTTTCCGAAAATTTTCGACTGACAACATATTCTAAAACTAAAAAAATTAAAAGTTGTTTTTAAATAAGTTTGTAATGATTTTTGGAGAGTTTTTTTCGCGGGGGAGGGGGTGAGGTCTAAAATTTTACTTGGGATTTTGGTGGTTTGATGTATCCACGTTTCAGACGAAGAAAAAATACAGCTTCAAAGTATCTAAAAAAAATATTTGTAAAAAACCTAATTAACAGAAACAAAAAAAAAAAAAAGTTTCTTCAAATAACGCAAATTGTCTTTCATCTGACAGAAACGATCATAACGGACGTTCTTCAAACAACGAAATAAATCATTTATGTAACAAACAACAATAACGAGCATTTCTTCAAATAACGAAAAGTTGACTTCATGTAACAGAAACGACCGTAACGGACGTTTCTTCAAACAACGAAAAATTTCCCACATTTAACGGAGAAGAAAAGAAACGGGGAAAGTGTCAAATGACAGAAAATGTTCCTCCCACAACGGGAAAAATATGGACGAAACTTTCTTCATTTGACAGGAGAAAATAAAAACGGAAATTTGTCAAAATGACGGAAAATTTTCCTCCTATGACGAAAAGCAATAAGAAGGACGTTCCTTCATTTGACAGGAGAAAATAAAAACGGAAAACCGTTAAAAATCGTGAAAAGTCCCGCAGCACCGCTGCCAAGAGAATTTCCGTCAATTGAAGGAATTATTTTTGAGAGTATATATATATATATATATATATATATATATATATATATATATATATATATATATATATATATATATATATATATATATATATATATATATATATATATATATATATATATATATGTGGGATGCCGAGCTACTGGTAATAACTATGAAAATGCTGGTATTCACTTATAAAACCACTCATTGATGACATAATTTTAGCTACTAAACATTTAATGATAACTAAACTACACTTAACTAATATTTACAAAAATGATTACAATGCAGAAGTGCAGCCGTCTTGCTGCTCGTCATTACACCACGTCTTACGTCTTTCATCTCCTCAAAGTTAATCACTAATCAAAAAGTTTTACCGCCCTTGGCGCTGTTCGTTTTGTCGCCGGACTCTACGTCGTCATCTTTTGGCGAGTTTTCCATATAAGAAGGCTAAAACGTAAGAATGGCTATGCAAGTGTACCAGGGTGTACCAGAGTCGGCACCACAAGTTCGGCCGTCCTGCACTCGACTGGACCTCCAGGCGAACCTGAAAATATAGTAAGCAAAAAAACAAAAACAAAACAACAATTAAACTAAAATTAAATTGGTTGCAAAAGTTTTTCGTCTTCAAAAGTTCAGTCTTTGATTTGCTCGTCTTAAAATTTTTCGTCTTCACAAAAATGTTCGTCTGCAAATGAAAACTGTCCGTCTTTAGAAATTGTTCGTCTTTAAAAATATTTCGTCTTTAAAATTTTTTCTTCGTCCTTGTCTTTAAAAAAATTCGTCTTCGTCTTTAAAAAAATATCGTCTTCGTCTTTAAAAAATATCGTCTTCGTCTTTAAAAAATATCGTCTTCGTCTTTAAAAAATATCGTCTTCGTCTTTAAAAAATATCGTCTTCGTCTTTAAAAAATATCGTCTTCTTCTTTAAAAAAATGTCGTCTTCGTCTTTAAAAAATTTCACCTTCG